>NW_020954610.1:22317429-22407103 GCF_900497805.2 Vombatus ursinus
AGAAGAAGAAGCAGCTAGTGTTAAGAGGCCATGCTATGGAAACATAGAATACAGAATATTGGACTGGGAGTCAGCAAGGTCTGTGTTTGATTAGCTATATGACCCTGTATAAACCTGTCTGACCCTCAATTTCTTCTTCTGTAAATTGGGGATATTATCTGAATACCTGTGGTACCTAACTCACAGAGTTGTTGGGAAAATCAAATAAATTGAATATCTATGACTATAAATCAAAAAATAAAGAGTGAATGAAGCAGCACAAACCATGAAACTGTGTGCCTTAAAGGTACTTCCTACTGGTAGTGTAGTTTTCCTTTACAAGGACACATGTTCATTTTTGGAGAAATTGGGGGTACTGATACACAAGAAGGCCTAAGGTAGATAGTGGGGCCATTTGAATTCAAGACTAAAAATCTGAACTTTAATCAGTGGAGAGACACCCAAATATTTTGGCATGACTGAAGTAATATTTTCAAGAAATTAAAGTGGCATGCTATGTAAGATATGTGGGGGAACCTGAAGAGAGGAAGACTATGGAAGACAAGAGGCTATTGAAGCAATTGATAGGTGAGGTAGGAGGGGGAAGTTAAAAGGAACAACAAAAGTTGATATGATAGTTCATCAAAAGGAAGAATCAGTAGAAAATTGGAAACTGATAGGGAGTGAGGGAGAAGGTGGAGTCACAGAAGTCCAGAGTTTGGAGACTTGGTAGAATGATGGTCCCATTAACACAAATAGGGAAGTCAAGAAAAGCATTTACTGTGGAAGGAAGAAGGTATTCAGATTTAAACATGTTGAGTTTGAAGTGACAGTAGAGCATTCATATTGATTATGGGATGAGAACTTAAGGTAAGAGATCATAGCAGATTTAAGCTGAAAAAATATTAGAGATTAAACTTTTTTCAACAAGGTTTTAGAAAAGGCAATGATTTTATATATATGTATATATATATATATATAAAGGCTTTAAAACATAGTGCAATAATAGCAGGATGATTGTGAGCTGTGTTGACCACCATTCTAGAGATGTCATTAATGTAATTAAAAAAGAAAAAGAAACAAAAAAGCCCTTTGGAACTAGTTTTGTGTCTGTACAACACTTTCATTTACAATAACAATAGATCATACACATGCAGCAAACATTGGCTGATTTTTAGTAAGTTACAAAAGGGAGAGTGAATTTATGTATCACTATTTCATAATCTGACAAAACAGTAAATAATTTGATATTTTTGTTAGTAATTTTCCATTGGCATTTTTATAATAGTGCTTTATCTGACCTGGATAAAAGGCATTATTGTGTGGGAATTGCCAAATACAAACAAACAACAAAAAAATGAATAATAAATGAGTGAATGAGTGAAAAAAATGAATGAATGAATGACTAAGTAAACCTCCTTTCTTTAAAGTAGGAAAATATGTTGGGTACAAAGCAAACAAAGAAAAAAAACTTATTCTTTCTTCTTTTTTTTAAAATTTCCCAGAGATCTAACTTTAAAAATATTTTCTAATAGGTCATGATAATCTGATTTATTCCTTGAAAGGATAACCTTCACGAAGGCCCTAAAATTCTCTATGTTCCAACTGAATAACTTTAGGTCTAATGTTAATCAATGTATAAGTTAAACTTTCATTCACTCCTTGAACATTGGATTTGTCAAAAGGCATGACAAACTGTATAAACCACACCTATGATAAAATGTGGTTGTGTAAGGCAAGTAAAGAAAGTAAACAAGCATTTATTAAACTATTACTGTGCACAATACACTGTGTTGGAAACTGGAAAATAAAAAAACAAAGAAAGGGGAAAAAAGCAGCTTCTGCTTTCAAGGAGAGAACATGCTAACATTCTAACAGGATACAGAAAAAAAAATCAAAGGGCCTGTTTGATCTGTAGAAATCTATTTTCTCTCACTCTTTGGACATTATTTTCTTGATCATCAAAACAATATGCTTCGATTTGATCACTTATAAAGTCCATTTCTATGAATAGACAAATCAATCCTTAAAGGGAAAAAAAATTCCCTACACAAATACAATTTCAATTTTATACACATTTTATTCAATTTTTATATTTTATTCAACTTCCAGTCATGAGTTCTTTGATATCTACTATCTTTATTTCCCCAGGAAAGTTATGAAGTTCTAAAAGAACCAAGTGTTCTATGAAATAGAGGGAATGGAATCAGTCTGACCTTTCAGTTGGAAGCTAATACATCTACCACTTATCTACTTAACTCCTCCTACTTCCTCCCTATTCCCTCTTTGTTAGTCTTAGAAGCAGTAAAGAAACCATTAAAAACAAAAATCAGAAACAATACAAAACAAACAAATTAACAAAAATCTCTGATACTTACAACTAAAACTTTGAGATCTTAGGGCATAATTCACTATGAAGTAGTATGAATTATGTGTAACAGAAAACATCCAGTAATTATCGGGAGCGGCCCGAGCTCCCGAAATGGCTCGGAGACGCAGAGAAAGAAAAGACACGGGTCAGGCGGGATGCAGGCGCGCAGTCCGTTTATTCATCTGAGGGTCAGAGTTTATATAGAGCCTTAATACAAAACTACATTGTTTCAAAGAATCATTTCCATGGGACAATCTTTCTATGGTAGCCCTAGTACGTGACCTCTAGCATACACTCCTGCTTGATATCAGGGTGAACGTGGCAAGAAGCTGTTAACCTTGTTGCAAGAACTTGTTAGCCTTGTTCTTGGTGACGTGGGTATGTTCCTGCTTTCTCAGGCTTTGTGTTTCCAACTGTGTTCCCAATTCTAGGGACTCTTTATCTACAAGTACAGCATGTTTTCAGGGTCATGGAGGGCCGGCTACAGATGATTATGAGGACATTCACAGGGGAACAGGATTCAATGAAGGACTTAGGAACGCACTCCATCTCTCGGCCCTCAACAACTTATTGCTTTCTTTAGGGATATGTTCTGGAGTTTCATCAACAGGGTAGGTAACTTCTCTTGTAAAATATCCTTTTAGACTTTAAGACTTATGGTTGACTGAGGGGTGGGGGAACAGGGGATAGAGAAGTTAAGTGACTTGCCAATGGTCAAAAGACTAATATGTCAGTTGTGAGAATTGAACCTAGTTCTCCTTAAATCCAAGGCTGGACTTCTAGCCACTATACTATGTAGTCTCTTGCTTCTTAGTACTATTTTGGCCATATTTAGATGTTTATGAATTGGAAAGACAGCATAAATTAAGCCAGGTTGGATAAAGGAATATGCATAGGAACTTCCATTTTAAAATGATAAAAGTTGAATTTCTTAGGTATATTAAGTATTCCAAAATATAGAAATCTAAAGATTTTTCAGGTTTTTGTGAAAAAGAGAAAAAGAAAAAGGGCGGGGGGAAGATAAGTTTATTTCAACTCTTATAATGTTATAAGTTGCAGCATTTGTACATTCAAAATAGATTTTAATTGAAGAAACTGAATAAATTCAGTATCTCATTTGAAATAATTGATTATTAGGATAAAAATTGTTTCACTTTTCTGTTATTGTTAAATTGACTTAAGCAAGAGTGACCTCACAATTATCTACATTAAGCAGCAATTGCAACTAATGTTTATTTATCATTTTGCTCATCTGTGCAAAGAGTTGCCTTTTCCTTCTTGCTAACTGTAAGGTTTTTACCTCTGAAAATATTTTTATAGATAATGGAAAGTGAAAGAGCTAAGAAGAATTACATTGAAAAGTCCACATTACATGGCAAGAGCTATCCCTCGACAGAACACAATAACCATTTAAGGATGAATGGAGATGAATTGCAGTGAGTGATCATCATTCTCCTCCTCCCCCCAAAATAGATAAACACACTAAAAATATAGACTAAATTTAAAGAGGAAAAACTTTTGTGGTTGCTTCTGGGAAAAAACCTAATATATTAGAAAGAAGATTGTAAAACCCATGTAAGTAAATCTCTGTATTGATTAGTAATGAGCTGTACCTATACTGTCTATATATATACCTTACATACCTTACATGTGTTTATGTGTATATGTGTTAGTATACATCTATGCATATGTGTGTATACATGCATGCATACATACATGTGTTGGAAGGAGTACTTTAAATATTAGCTACTGTGTCCAGCAGGACCGAATGAAAACCTTTCACAGAATAAGTAACTTGTCAAGAATAATTGTGACCAAATGACTGAATAATTTTTTGGTGATGTCTCTCAAACTTTACATAAATTCATCCTGAGAAAAATAGCTATTTCCAAGAAATTGTACCAACAGCCTTCCAGAACCAAAGATCACTTTTACATCAGTACAAAAGATCATAGTAAAAACTTCGTAAATATTTGTGCTTATATTTTGATTAAATTTTACATAAGGTCATGCAAATTCATCGATATGTTGATGGAAATTTTTTGGTTTAGTGGTTTTATGAGAATTAAGAGAACTACACGTCACTAAGATAAAACTGTCAACCATTCTCCGAATTTGTTCTAAGAAAAGTCAAAAGAAATTAGGTTGTGTCCATGTTTTTAATTTATCTCAACGTGGCGATATGCATTGCATGGGAGTTACATTGTGGAATTGGGCCCCCCCGAAGGGAACCAGTCCAGACCTGGCTCGATTTGGGGGTTGGGGGTGTGGAATTATATACCCTTAGAAGAGTAGGTATTCCCAAGGGGTGCCAGTCAACACTGATTGGTCAACACACTGGGAGGTAGGCTATATTAAAATGAAGGTCTTGGAGTACATGACTTAGGTCACTTAATCTTGGTCAAAGAGATACCAATTTCCCTATCACCTGTCTTGACAATAGGGAAGAATTGACATTTTCCCAGACCTGCCTGGGCAACACAATGAGCAGGAAACTGAACTTTAGAAGAAGAGGGGAGAGGGGGGGAAGCTCTGAGTCTCCAAGATAATGATTACTAAGAAAAATAATTTTTTCACAAAACATACAGAAAATATTATAGTAGGTACTATTTATGATAAAAATCTCCAGGACTTCATATCCTGCAATACAAAGGGCTTAAAGAACAACCCTTATTCAGAGAAATTACTAAGTCAAAATTTTAGAATGTTTTCTATTGGGTCATAGAGTGGTGGCATCATAAAGTAAGTAGGCATATCCCATTCTATCTTAAAAGGTTTCCTGAAAACTTCTTTAGGCAGTTAGCATTTCTACTAAGCTACTTACCACTGAGTCATGAGTTTTCAAGAAATTTTGTTCTTTCCTTAATATGTTGGGGAAATGAGTGAGGATTAAAACATTTTTCTCTCAGGAAACATATAGACATGCACACACATGCATATACATACATATATACATAAATATACATATATATACATACACATACACATTTAAATATGGAATAAAAGAGTGATTCTACTACTTGATTCTTTCTTGTCACTTTTAAGTTGCTCATATTTCTTAATTAAATACTTCCATGGATTTAATTGTCATCTTAATGTTGATGATTCTCAACCATATTTTTCTATTTCTAACTTCTGTGCTCACCTTTAGGGATCTCCATCTGTCTTTCATACATCTCAAACTGGATGACCAGCTGATATTTTAAACTCAACATATTCAAAACTACTCTATTTTCATAAAGAGCACAATTATCCTTGCAGTCCCCCAGTCCATTTTGCACCTAAGTGTCATCCTCATCTCTTCACTGTCTCTCACCACCCCCCCATATAAAGTCTGTGGATTTAGCCTTTATAGTATCTTTTAAATATGCTCCCTTCTCTCCATCTACCATCATGGTGCAGTTTCTCATCTCCTCATGCCTGGAACATTTCAATAACCCACTTTTTAATCATCCTGCCACAAGATTCTCCCTACTCCAGCACACCCTCTATTCAGTAACCGAAGTAATATTTTGAAGAACATGTTCAATCATGTCAGCCCCTCACCCCCATCCAATAAACTCCTAGATCAATAAAATATCTTCTGTTTACCATTCAAAGTCCTGGACCCTATCTTTTCAGTCTTGTTACAACTTAAATGACCCCCAAATATTCTTCAATCCAGTGAAAAGTTTTGTTGTTCTTTGAACAAGACACTCCATTTCTTGACTCCCAATATTTTCTCTGACTGTCTCTCCTACCTAGAATGTCCCTACTCTTCATCTATACACCCAGGTTTCCCCAGTTTCCTTCAAGTCTCAGCTACAATCTCACTTTCCGTAGGGAGCCTTTCTCAATTTTTCTTAATTCTAGTTCTTTCACTCTATTAATTACTTCCTAAAAATCATGTATAAAATGTTTTTGTATGTATTTATTTGCATGCTTTCTCCCTCATTAGTTTGTGAGCTTCTTGAGAGTAGGAAAAGTCTTTTACCCTTGATGTTTTCCAAACTCTTACATAGTGCCTGGCACATAGTATGTGCTTAATAAATGCTTAGTGACTGATTGACTAACTTTTCACTGGGGATATATGCACATATATGTGGATATATGACTCTTAAGTAGGCTGTAAATAAATATTATTTTACTATTCTTAGTAATGAGAGTAGTATTCATTATTGTTATGGATTTTCAAAATAAAATGTTCATATACACCTGTGATTTCAATTACATATTGAACTTACTTTGGAAAACTCCGTCTAATAATACAGATTAACAGTTATTCTTCAACCTATTGTCTTTGAGAATTACCTGGTACACAGAAAGCATAAATGACTTTCTAGAGTCACATGACCAGTATATGTCAAAGACAAGTTGAACCCAAACCTTTCTCCCTCCAAGGCCAGTGATCAATGCATGATATCAAGTTGCCTCTCTCTCAATATTTAGGCCAAAAACTGCCCAACAAATTCTTTTCATACTAATCTTAGATTCTTTTCATTTTGCCCATGCTTTATTTTTTAAAATATCTTTTCCACAAGATTTTGAGTTTCAAATATTCTCCCCATCTCATCCCTCCCCCCACCCCAAGATGGAATGCATTCTGTATACCCCTTCCCCTAACCTGCCCTCCTTTCTATCTCTCTCTCCTTCTCTTATACAGTTACCTTTCTATTTTCCTGTAGGGCAGGATAGATTTTTATACCCCATTTCCTGTATTTCTTATTTCCCAGTTGCATTTGAAAACAGTTTTTATAACATAAGTTTTTAAAATTTGGGGTTCCAAATTTTCTTTCTTCCTCCCTCCCCACCCACCCTCACTGAAAAGGCAAGCAATTCAATACAGGTTATACATATGTAGTCATGCAAAACACTTCCATAGTAAAAACTAAGTATATTTCCCTTTTTCCTATCCCAACCCCCATTTATTCTATTCTCTCTTTTGACCTTGTCCCTCTTAAGAAGTGTTTGTTTCTGTTTACTCCCTCTCCTCTATCATCCCCCTTCTCTCTTGTCCCCTCCCCCCATATTTTTCTGTAGAGTAAGATAGATTTCCATACCCAATTGAGTGTGTATGTTATTCCCTCCTTGAGCCAAATCTGATGTTTCACCTTCTCCTATTTCCCCTCCACTGTAAAAGCCTTTTTTGGTCTGTTTCAAGTGAGATAATTTACTCCATTCTACCTCTCCCTTTCTCCTTCTCCCAGTATAATCCTCTCTCACCCCTTAATTTTATTCTCCAGATATGATCCCTTCATCTTCAACTCACCCTGTGCCCTCTATCTATCTATCTATCTATCTATCTATCTATCTATCTATCTATCTATCTATCTATCTATCTATCTATAAACATACATATAATTTTTCCCTCTAACTACCCTAATACTGACTAAGGTCTCATGAGTTACAAATATCATCTTTCCTTGCAGGGATGTAAACAGTTCAACCTTAATAAGTCTCATATGATTTCTCTTTCCTTTTACCTCTTCATGTTTCACTTAAGTCTTATATTTGAATGTCAAATTTTCTATTCAACTCTGGACTTTTCATCAAGAATACTTGAAAGTCCTCTATTTCACTGAATGACCATTTTTCAAACTCTGAAGGATTACACTCAGTTTTGCTGGGTAGGTAGTTCTTGGTTGTAATCCTATCTCCTTTGCCCTCCAGAATATTATGTTCTATGCCCTCTGGTCCCTTAATATAGAAGCTGCTAAATCTTGTGTTATCCTGATTGTGTTTCCACAATACTTGAATTGTTTCTTTCTGACAGTTTGCAATGTTTTCTCCCTGACCTGGGAATTCTGGAATTTGGCTACAATATTCCTAGTTTTCCTTTGGAGATCTCTTTCAGGAGGTAATTGGTGGATTCTTTCAATTTCTATTTTGCCCTCTGGTTCTAAAACATCAGGGCAGTTTTCCTTGATAATTTATTGAAAGATGATGTCTAGGCTCTTTTTTTGATCATGGCTCTCAGATAGTCCAATAATTTTTAAATTCTCTCTCTTGGATCTATTTTCCAGGTCAGTTGTTTTTCCAATGAGATATTTCACATTCTCTTCTACTTTTTCCTTCTTTTGAATTTGTTTATACTATTTTGATTTCTCACAAAGTCATTACCTTCCAATTGCTCCATTCTAATTTTTAAGGAAGTATTTTCTTCAGTAAGCTTTTGGACTTCCTTTTTCCATTTGGCCAATTCTTCTTTTTAAGGCATTCTTTTCCTCATTGGTTTTTTGGACCTCTTTTGTCATTTGATTTGGTTGTTTTTTAAGGTGTTATTTTCTTCAGTATTTTTTTGAGTCTCCTTTAGCAAGCCATTTATTTTTTTTTATGATTTTCTTGCATTACTCTCATTTTTCTTCACAGTTCTTCCTCTACTTCTCTTACTTGCTTCTCAAAATCATTTTTGAGCTCTTCCATGGCCTGGGAATGATTCATATTTTTCTTTGAGGCTTTGGATGTAGGAGCTTTGACTTTATTGTCTTTTTCTGGTTGTATGCTTTGATCTTCTTTGTCACCAAAAAAAGATTCTATTGTATGACTTTTTTTGTGCCTTTGTTTATTCATGATCACAGCCAATTACTTGAGTTTTAAGCTCTTTGTTAAGGTAGGGGTCTGCTTCCATTGTGGAGAATGTACTGTCCCAAGCTTCGGCGGTTTTGTGCAGCTGTTTTCAGATATACTTCTAGGGACCTGTAAATTTTCACTTCTTCCAAGGTGGAATGATAAGGGTCAAGGTATTTACTCCTTTCCTGGCCTGTGCTCTGGTCTGTGAGTGACTACAAGCACTCTTTTCTGCCTTGGAACTGTGAGGAAGATTTCCTGTCCACTACCACTACAAACTCCACCATGCCATCACTCCTCCTCACCGTAGGATGGCCACCCAGAAGTGTGACCCAGATCTAAGCACAGACAAAGCAAGAGAATCCTGCACCAGCAGAGAGATCCCTGCAATCCTCCTCTGATTACCCACTCAATTGCCCCTCAGTCTGTGGGCCAGAAGCTCTGGAAGCAGCTGCCACCCTGGGGCTGCACATTGGGACCAGGGCTGGGACCACCCTTCTCTCTCTCACTGCAGTCACAGACTTTTCTCACTGGCCTTCTAAATTTTCTTTGGTGTTTGTGGGTTGAGAAGTCTGGAATCTGCCACAGCTGCCTGTGATTCAGTCCTCTGAGGCCTGCTCCAGGTTTGCTGAGGCTTGTTTTGCCTATGTGCCCACATTGAACTGTATTCACCCCTGCCCCTGCCCAGAGCAATATACCTTTCATATTAACCATCCAGGCTGTCTTGGGCTGTAAATTTGTTTCACTGTGTCTTTTTGTGGGTTCTGCTGCTTTAAAATTTGTTTACAGCCATTTTTATAGGTATTTGGAGGGGTTTTGGGAGGGGGCTCAAGCAAGTCCTTGCTTTTACTCTGACATTTTGGCTCCACCCCCCCTGCCCATATTTTATTGTGGGCTTGTACAACCTGCAACCCACCAAAGGATTTTGGATGGCCTGAGAAAAATGTAGAGGGAACCAGGACTGCTTTATTGTCCCCTTCGAGCTGAAAGGCTTTGCCCTTCTATCTCAATTCTTTGGGCATTACCATCTAAAGGAAGACCAAAAAAAGACAAAAATTTTTCCTGTCTGTCTTGTTCCTGTCAAAAAGTGTTCCTGTCTATGTTTTGACTTCATTTACAAAATGGAAATGGTTATACTTGTTCTACTTAATGCAATGGACATTTCTGAGGATAAAATAGATATGAAAGGGTTTTAACAAATTAAAAGTATTATAATAAATTACATTTTAAGGAACCAGATCTGTGATTTTACTGGTGCAGAAGAATTCCTTATCAGGAAATGCCCTCTACCACCAACTCTACTACTTTAGTTGTTGTTTTGAGATTTTTTTGCAAGCAATTAGAGTTAAGTGACTTGCCCAGGGTCACACAGCTAGTCCAACTCCACTACTTGTAGTCTCAATGGATTTCCTGGATCTCTATAAGGATAAATGAGTTGGCCAGGGCAACACAAACTATGTGTAGGGGTGGGAATTTAACCTGGGTCTTCTATCCATGTTTTAGCCTTATGTCCACATATACACAATACCTCTTACTATATCTATTACTACTTTGTAACATTTGTCAATCACTATGATAGCTAAAGGTGAAATATTTACATATATTTACATTAGAATTATTGCTTCACATCAAGACCCAAATCGATACAGATTTAATATGTCTCTGGGTTTAGTAAAAAGAGACAAGCTATAGACAATTGTATATTATATGATCATAGATTTAGAACAAGAAGAGATCATAAAAGTCATCTAATCCAAGCCTATTATTTTATGTGAGGAAATTGAGGTCACAAAAACTTAAGTGATTAGCTCAAGATTATTCAGTCAGTGAGAAAAAGGGGGTTTGAAAACATAATCTTACTTCAAATTGAGGACTCTTTGTTCATTCCATAGTGAATCTCCACTGCAGATCTAATCTATTAGACCTCATTGTTTTCCTGCTGTCCTACCTTATTTCTCAATAGCATGTGCATAAAATAAAATACTGTGGAAAAATGTATCAAAATTTAAGAGAAAGGAATCATGATTTAAAAACACCTCTCTACTGTCAATCCCAGGTTATTAAACATAACATTCTCTAAACAGCTAAGTAGAGATAGAAGCTGAGAAATGGACACTAGTCCATTCCAGCTGGGGCATATCTGCCATCCACCTAAGACTATTGAGATGAATGGAGTCAGTTAACATGGTATATTTCTAAGTTCTCAGTGATTCATTACTAGTAACTATAAGATGTATTCTGTGTCTTCAAAAAATTATTTTTTTAAGGATGCCTGGAAGCAGACACTGATTCAGTAACAGAAACTTGACAAATATATGGCATTTCCCCAAAAGAAAAATGGTCCAATGGTATGAATAGGCAGTGTTCAGAAGAAGAAATACTAGCTATCAACAATCACTTGGGACGGAAAAGTTGCAGTGTGTTAATAATAAGACAAATGCAAATTAAAATGACCTCAAGCTTCCACCTAGAGGCAAATATTACAGAATGAAAAGGGCAATTATTGGAGACCCTCTGGAAGGACTGTTGGAGTGGAGCTGTCACTTTGGCCAGTCATTCTGGAAATGTATTTGAAACTATCTGGAAAAAAAACTACTAAACTTTAAAAATCCTGATGCTACTCATCCAATAAAAATAAGTCCCATAAACATTTATTAAGTGCCTACCATGTGCCAGACACTGTACTGAGTGTTGGTGATACAGTTAATACAAAAGAAAGACAATCCCTGAGTTCAAGGAACTTGCAGTATGATGGGGTGGGGGAGACAACTCATAAAAGGAGTAAGGAAAATGGGGTGCTCAGCTAATGGGGGCATCTTTGAGTTGAAATCAGAAAGAAAAGCAGTTGCAAAGTAGTACTATCAGTCATGTGTTCACTGGATTTTTTATTTTCTTTTATTTCACTACTGCTAAGTAGAAATAAAATTAAAATTATATAGTTATAGAATACATAATTGATAGAAGTCACAGATAAAATATTTCATGATATCTTAAGCTGAAGACACAATAAGTACTAGGCATATACCCCAGAGAGGGCAAAAACAAAGAAAAAGAGATACAAAAGATGAGTAAATTATTTATACCATTACATTTTTTTGTTGTAGAGAATTAGAAAAAAAAGTAGGTGCCAATCAATTTTTGAATTCCTAAATTTTTTGATAAATTATTTTAATGGAATATTATTGTGTTGTTAGAAATGACAAAAAGGACAGATTCAGAGAAACCTGGGAAGATTTATGTAATATAGAATTAAGTGAGCAGAAACAGAAGAAGAATTTATATAAAAGGTAGAGTGATAGGAAAATAAAAGACTTAAAAGCTGATTGGTGCCAAGACCAATTACAATTTCCAAAGATTAATGATGAATATGTTTCTCATATTTTGGCAAATGTGTGATAAATTAGTGATAAAGAACACTACATTCATTTTCTGAAACAGCCAATGTGTGGATCTGTCTTGTTTGAGTACATTTATTTTTAACAACAGGTCCTATTTGGACTCAGAGGAATTATTGGAGTTTGGAGTAGGAGGATAATGATTGTGTTATAAGAGACACGAATATTAAAGAAATATTAAGTAATTCAAAGAATATACAGAAGGCAGTTCATGAGGAGACAGACAAGCCAATGCATGTTGCTATTATGGTGTTATATTCAATAAACACACATAAATAAGGTGTATGTAAATAACATTGAACTTTTTACGTGCAATATTTCTGTTATTTATCTATTAAAATGTTCATGTTTGTTAAATGCACAATATAATAATTTAATTTTCTTACAATTGTGTAATTTCTTGATTGGGTGCTTTATTTTCCTTTCTTTGATGGTAAAACAGTTTTGTTTCTCTAGACCTGTGGATTTAATTTAATGATTTTTATACAAATTTTCAATTAAGGATCTTTTGGAATTTTACTCATTTTATCATATCCTATAAAAGCAACGACCTTAAACTGGAAAAAAGGACAATAGTAACAAAAGGATTAAGGGCAAACTGTTTATATCCCTATAAAGGAAGATGACACTTGTAACTCTTGAGATCTGTATTGTTATTATGCCATTTTAAAGGGGTATACATTGAGAGGGGTGGGAATAAGTTGACTTTGATGTAATGATAAAAAAAATCTAATCAGGTGAGTTAAATGGATCTAAGTAACTGGTTTAATCTGACCTAACTAAGACGGTGTACTGAGACAAAAGGAAAGGAGGAGGCAGACAAGGGTATGTTACAGGAAAAGGCACAAAACCCTGTTACAGTAGAAGGAAAAAAGGGAAGGAGAGGAGAATTTTTTGAACCTTTCTCTCATTAGATTCAGCTGAAGGAGGGAATAACATAATCAGTTAGGTATAGAAATCTAACTTGCCCTATAGTCAGTAGGAGGGAAAAGGGGAAAGAAAAGGGAGGGGAGATAGAAGGGAAAGAAGAAGTAGTAAGTATAAAGGGGAAGAAAAGAGATGGGGCTAATAGAAGGGAGGCGGGACTGAGGGAGGAGGTGGTCAAAAGCAACACACTAGTGAGAAAAGAAAGGGAGAAAGGAGAAAGAAAAGCATAAATGGGGGGAACTAAGATGGAGAAAAAGACACAGATAGTAATCATAACTGTGAATGGGAATGGAATGAACTTTCCCATAAAATGGAAGCAGATAGCAGAATGGATTAAAAACCTTAATCCTAAAATATGTTGTTTACAAGAAACACATTTGAAACAGAGGGACACATGCAGGGTAAAGTAAAAGCTGGAGTAGAATATATTATGCTTCAGCTGAAGTTTAAAAAAAATAAAAGCAGATAGCAATCCTGATCTCAGACAAAGCAAAATCAAAAATAGATCTTATCAAAAGAGATAAGGAAGGAAACTACATCCTGCTAAAAGGCACCATAGACAATGAAGTAATACTATTACTAAACATACATGCTCCAAGTGGTATAGCATCCAGATTCTTAGAGGAGAAGTTCAGGAAGTTATAGGAAGAAATAGACAGCAAAACTATACTAATGGAAGACCTCAACTCCCCACCCCAATCTAGAGAAATCTAACCACAAAATAAATAAGAAAGAAGTTAAGGAGATAAATAGAATATTAGAAAAGTTGGATATGGTATACCTCTGGAGAAAACGGAATGAGGATAGAAAGGAATATACTTTTTCCTTGGGGGTACATGGCATATACCCAAAAATCCGATCATGTGCTAGGGCATAAAAACTTCACAAGCCAATGCAGAAAAGCAAAAATATTAAAGGTATCCTTTTTCAGATCATGATGCAATAAAAATTATATGTAATAAAGGGCCATGGAAAGATAGAGTAAAAATAATTGGCAACTAAATAATCTAATCCTAAAGAATAAATGAGACAAACAACAAATAATAGAAACAATCAATAACTTCATTCAAGAGAATATCAATAATGAGAAAACATACCAAAACTTATGGGATGCAGCAAAAGCAGTTCTTAGGGGAAGTTTTATATCTTTAAATGCTTACATGAATAAAATAAAGAAAGAGGAGATCAATGAATGGAGCAAGAAACTAGAATAAAAAAACTAGAAAAAGAATGAATTAAATATCCTCAATTAAACAGCAAATCAGAAATACTGAAACCAAAGGAGAAATTAAGAAAATTGAAATTAAGAAAACTATTGAACTAATAAATAAAAGTAAGAGCTGGTTTTATGAAAAAAAAATAAACTGGATAAACCTTTAGTTAATTTAATTAAAAAACAAAAAGAATGAAGAAAACCAAATCACCAGTATCAAAAATGAAAAGTTGACTCCATCACTAAGGAAAAGGAAAATAAAACAATAATTAGGAACTATTTTGCCCAATTGTAGGCCAATAAATATGACAATCTTAGTGAAATGGATGAATATTTACAAAAATATAAATTGCCCAGATTAACAGAAGAGGAAGTAAAATATTTAAATAACCCCATCTCAGAAAATAAACCCATATAAGTCATCAGCATTGCTATATATTACCAACAAAGCCCAACAGCAAGAGATAGAAAGAGAAATTCCATTAAAAATTATTTTAGAGATTATAAAATTATATATACAATATTATATATAACAATATATTATACTATATATTATGTATATAAATTATAAAATATTTAGGATTCTACATAACTAAACAAATCCAGGAACTATATGAACACAATTACAAAACTATTTCCACACAAATAAATTCAGATCTAAATAACTGGGAAAATATCAGTTGCTAATGGGTAGGCCGAGCTAATAGAATAAAAATGACAATTCTACCTAAGTTAATTTACTTATTCATTGCCACACCAATCAAACTACCAAAAATTGTTTTATAGATCTAGAAATAATAGTAACAAGATTCATTTGGAATAATAAGAAGTCTAGAATATCAAGGGAACTAATGAAAAGAAATGCAGGGGAAGGTAGCCTAGCTGTTCCAGATCTTAAATTGTGTTATAAGGCAGCAATCATCCAAACTACTTTTACTGGCTGAGAAATAGAGTGGTGGATCAGTGGAATAGATTGGGTATGCAAGACACAGTAGTCAATGACTATAGTAATCTACTATTTGACAAACACGAAGACCCCAGTTTTTCAGGATAAGAACTCAATATTTGACAAAAACTCCTGGGAAAACTGGAAAAGAGTACGGCACATATAGGAATAGACCAAAATCTCACACCATATACCAAAATAAAATCAAAATGAGTTCATAATTTAGATATAAAGGCTGATACTTTAAGCAAACACTTACTGCAAGGAATAGTTTACCTATCAGATTTACAGAGAACAGAAGAATTCATGACCAAATAAGAGATAGAGAACATTACAAAATGCAAAATAGATTTTTAAAAATTTTTTATTTATTTATTTTTAGTTTTCAACACTCATTTCCACAATATTTTGAGTTCCAAAATTTCTCCCCATCCCATCCCCCCCACTCTAAAATGGAATGCATTCTGAATACCCGTTCCCTAGTCTGCCCTCCCTTTTATCTCTTCCTTCTTTTCTCTTATCCCTTTCCCCTTCAATTTTCCTGTAGGGGAGGATAGATTTCTATACTCCATTTCCTCTATATCTTATTTCCCAGTTGCATGTGAATATAATTTTATTGAACACTTGTTTTTAAAATTTTGGGTTCCAAATTTTCTTTCTATCTCCCTCCCCACCTACCCTCATTGAGAAGGCAAGAAATTAGATACAGGTTATACACGTACAGTCATGCAAATCACTACCAAGTAGTCATGCTGTGGAAAACTAACTATATTTCCCTTTATCCTTTCCCACCCCCTGTTTATTCCATTCTCTCTTTTGACCCTGTCCCTCCTTAGAAGTGATTGCTTGTGATTACTCCCTCCCTGAATCTGCCCACCCTTTATCATCCCCCTGCTCTCTTGTCTCCTTTCTCCCCCTATTTTCCTGTAGGGTAAGATAGATTTCCATACCCAATTGAGTGTGCATGTTATTCTCTCCTTAAGTCAAATCCAATGAGAATAAGATTCACTCTTTCCCTCTCACCTTCCCCTCTTTCCCCTCCACTGTAAAAGCCTTCTCTTGTCTGTTTTATGTGAGATAATTTACCCCATTATACCTCTCCTTTTCTCCTTTTCCCAATATAATCCTCTCTTACCCCTTAATTTTATTCTCCAGATATCACCCCTTCATCTTCAATTCACCCTGTGCCCTCTATCTATCTATCTATCTGTCTATCTATCTATCCATCTATAGATCCATATGATTTTTTTCCCTCCAACTACCCTAATACTGACAAAGGTCTTAAGAGTTACAAAGATCATCTTTCCATGCAGGAATGAAAACACTAAACTTTAATAAGTCCCTTATGATTTCTCTTTCTTGCTTATCTCTTTATGTTTCTTTATGTTTCTTTTGAGTCTTGTCTTTGAAAGAAAAATTTTCTGTTCAGCTTTGGTCTTTTCATCAAGAATGCTTGAAAGTCTTCTATTTCACTGAATGACCATTTTTCCCCCTGAATAATTATACTCAGTTTTGATGGGTAGGAAATTGTTGGTTGTTCTCCCAAGATGGTATGATGAATGGCAAGGTGTTTACTCCTTTCCTGCCTTTGGTCTGGTCTGTGAGTGACCACAAGCACTCTTTTCTGCTTTGGAACTGGGAGGAGGATTTCCTCTCCACCACCACTACAAGCTCCACCATGCCAGCACTCCTTCTTGCCCAAGGATGGCCACGTAGAACTGTGACCCAGATCCAAGCACAGGCAAAGCAAGAGAATCCTGCCCCAGCACCAGCAAAAGATCCCTGCAATTGCCCTCTGATCAGCCACTCAATTCCCCCTCAGTCTGTGGCCAGAAGTTCTGGAAGCAGCTGCCACCCCAGGTCTACAGCCAGCGCTGGGGCTGGGATGGTGCTACTCTCTCCCTGCAGTCACAGACATTTCCTACTGACCTTCTAATTTGTCTTTGGTGTTTGTGGGTTGAGAAATCTGGAAACTGCCATAGTTGCCCAAGATTCAGTCCTCTGAGTCCTGCTCCAGGTTCACTAAGGCCTGTTTTGCCTGTGTGCCCACTCCAGACTGTGTTCTTCTCCCAGCCAGGTGTGACAGACCTTTCTGATCACCCATCCAGGTTGTCTTGGACTGGAAATTTGTTTCACTCTGTCTTTTTGTGCGTTCTGCTGCTCTGGAATTTGTTTAGAGCCATTTTTTTACAGGTATTTGGAGGGGTTTGGGGGAGAGCTCAAACTAGTCACTGGTTTTACTCTGCCATCTTGACTCTGCCCCCAAAGTGGATAATTTTGATAATGTTAAATTAAGAAGTTTTTGCACAAAGCCAATGCAACCAAGATTAGGAGGGACATTGAAAACTAGGAAAGAATTTTCACAACCAGTGACTCTGATAAGGGCCTTATTTCTAAGATATATAGAGAATTAAGTCAAATTTATAAAATACAAGTCATTCCCCAACTGATAAGCAGCCAAAGCATATGAACAGGCAGTTCTCAGATGAAGAAATTAAAACCATCTATAGTCATATGAAAAAATGCTCTAAATCACTATTGACTAGAGAAATGCAATTCAAAATAACATCACTCCCATCAGATTGATCAACATGACAAAACAGGAAAATGATAAATATTGGAGATGTGGGAAGATTGGAACACTAATGCATTGTTGGTGGAGATGGGAAATGACTCAACCATTCTGGAGAGCAATTTGGAACTATGTCCAAAGGGCTATAAAAATGTGCATACTCTTTGACCCAGCAATAGCACTTCTAAGGCTGTATCCTAAAGAGATCATACAAATGGGAAAAGGACCCACATGTACAAAAATATTTATAGCAGTTCTTTTTGTGGTGGCAAAGAATTGGAAATTGAGAGAATGCCCATCAATTGGGGAAATGGCTTAACAAGGTGTGGTATATGAATGTAATAGAATACTATTGTGCCATAAGAAAGGATGAATGGGTGAACTTCAGAAAAATCTGGAAAAACTTATATGGACTAATGCTGAGTGAAGTGAGCAGTACTAGGAACTACTGTACACAATAACAGCCACACTGTTTGATGACTAATGTTAATGGACTTAGCCCTTCTCAGCAATGAAAGGATCTAAAACATCTCCAAAGGTCTCGTGAAGGAAAATGCTATCCACATCCAAGGAAAGAACTATGGAGTTTGAATGCAGATTGAAGCATACTATTTGCTACTTTTTTTTCTTCTATTTTGTTTTGTCTTCTCTTTCTTGTAGTTGCTCCTATTGGTTCTAATTCTTCTTTACAAAATTACTCATGTGAAAATATGTTTAATAGGAATGTATGTGTATAGACTATATCAGATTGTGTGCTGTCTTGGGGAGGGTGATCAAGAGAAAGGGGAAGAAAAATTTAAAACTCAAAAGCTTATGGAAGTGATTGTTTATAAATCAAAATAATTACTATAAAAAGAAAGAAAGAAAAGAAAGTTAGGCAAAAGATGTTGAATTTTATTGGTTACAGATACTCATGAGAATGGTTTTAAGTTTGGCAAAGAGTTTTGTGGCCTGTGCCATTGGCAAAATTTTTGACACCAATGAAATAAAAGTTTCTTGAGAGAAGAAACTAGGAAAAAAAAGGAAATAACAATGCAAAAGGAATTTAACCTCCAACCACCTCTCCAAAAAATGTCAGAAGTCAAGTAAGCCACTGACTTTGCAAATGTTTGTTTTACAGAAAATATAGGATTTCAAATGAATGCATTAAAGCCTTATTTTAGTGTAAAATCATGAATATGAATTGACTTTCCTGATATGCACACATATATGTGCACTAAACTGAAAAGTAGAGTAGAGGGAAATGCCATATTAAACACCTTAAAGGAAATCTCATTTTTTTTTCTGAAGCAGCCAAATTACTGGTAAATAATCTCATGTTTGTTTGCTCTGATAAAGAGACTAAAATTATTCTGATGACTATGAGCATATATGTATAGACATAGAGTTATTGCCTTATTGGATATGTGATTTTTCCCCTAATAAATTGTGCACTTCCTCATGTCACTTACATCTCCTTTACCTCCCATTTCTTCTTTTGCTTACAGAAATAATCATGGTATTAATGGTTGTTTAGTGTCAACATATTAATTTACTCTTGTGTGTATATTTGTGTATATATGCATATTTAGGCATATATGCACATTTGTGTATATGTATATATCTTACACATGTATATGAAATTTGGAAAATGAAATATAGTTAGATTATTATTGTAACTTCACAAGATTGCTCATTGTATTTCTGTTTCTGTTTAGCAGACAGCATGACTTTGTTGATGGAAGTCTAGAGAGTGGATAGACTACCTGGATTCAAGTGTTAAAATAATGTGACATACATGCAAGTGACTATGGGCAAGTCATTGAACTTTCAATTCCCACCAAGTGACTCTTTAAAATATAAACTACGGAGAAGGTGACAACTGAAAATATTAGAGAGTTCTTCATAATCTGGTCCTTCCCTTTATCAATCAATACAATTACAGGCGTGGTTCCTATCTCTATTCACTTGCTTATTCTACTCAGCAGAACAAGCAAATTGATGCTATGGCAGATTATCAAACCATGACCTGCATTACTTAAAGCAACCTTAGTTTAGAAGACTTTTCTTAATATAAAAGAGTAAGGTTAAATAGAATTCATATAAAGTGCTTTGCAAACCCCATCAGGTATTATAAAAAATGTGAGATTTTATTTTTTGTCTACCTAGGAATGATAAGATACAGTTTATGTGTGTGTTTAATTCATGCATTTATTCATCATTTTCTCAATTGTTTCTGTCAACAACAGAGCTGTCTGCTTTAAGATTGTTTCCCTCAGGGCAAGGGCTATGATTGTAGCTATAGGATGCTGTATGAAAAATTGATCCTATCAACCACATATTTCTGAATATTTGTCTCAAATTACTCATATTTGACATTTTAAAGACAATTTCCAGCAGTTCACACAGAATCAGATCCATAGTTTCACCATCAGTTTACATATGTATTCTTATATCCTAAAAGAGTGCAACTATATATAATCTTCTCTCTATTATTCCTCTGAGAAGGGGCACAATACAAAACATCTTCCCACCTATTTAACCTTCAGAGGCCTTCCTTCTACATGTTAATTACTTGAATGTCAACCTATGTGTATGAGATTGTTTTTATTTTTATTGTTTTTCTTTTTTCTTTTAGGCAATTGGAGTTAAGTGACTTGCCCAGGGTCACACAGCTAGTAAGCGTCAAGTGTTTGGTCTGAGTCCGGATTTGAACTCAGGTCCTCCTGACTTCAGGGCTGGTGCTTTACCCACTGTGCCACTTAGCTGCCCCTGGTTTTTTTTTTTTATTTTTTAACACAATGAGGAAGGCAGTGTTGTTGAGCTACAAAACAGTTATCAGGAGAGTGCCTCAGTTTCATGAACATCCTCCATTCTAAAGTAACAAGCATTGATGAAACAATTATATACAGTATCTTAAATTAGACCACATCACTACAAATGAACTATAATTAAGCAAAGAAAAGGGAAGATTGAGCTAGGAAGCTGGGTCACTTGGGTGTTTTCTGCCTGCTTACACACCACTAAAGCTATGTGTTTTTCTCTGGAATGTCTACTGATGTATTGTCAAATATTGTCAAATACAGTCAAATACTGGATTGAACTCAGGTCTTCCTGATTTCAGGCCTGCCACTCTAGTGCACCACCTAGTTGTTCAATTTTTGGGAAGCTGAATTTGTTAGGACTTTTTTTTCTTACCTTAACCTGAAATCTCCCTCAAAATCTGTCTATAGTTCTGCCTTCTAAGGCCAAAAATAGTCTAATCCCACTTTTTCATAAGAAACTTTCAAATACTAGATGACTTCTATTTTGTTTCCTCTAATTTTTTTCAACTGTATTCTAAGAAGACTTCGAGTCTTTAGCTTATTTTGTATGAAATTGTTTGAGGTTGCCTTGCTGTTTTAGACACATTTTTGGACATATTCAAGCTTCCTAATGACATTTCTAAAATGTAGTACCTTAGAAGTGGGTAAAATATTTGAGATGTGTTATGTACAAGGTAGAGTACAGGAAGAATAAACTTAACATCAGTTTACAGACTATACTTCTATTAATAGCACCTATTTCAAGTCTTAATCAACATTTTAATTCATACTGAGCTGTCAGTCCACTAGAAATTCTATCATTCAATCCATCAAACAACAAGCTCAAAATCTATAATCTATGATCTTATGGGGAGATTAAACATAAGAGTCTAATTTGTTTATGATAGCCCCATTTATGTCTAAATCTTACATCTGTTTTGACCTTATTTTGGTGAATAATGGGAGTGTTGGTCTATACCTACTTTTGTCTATACTTATTTTCTGCTAAACTGTTTTCCCAGCAGTTTTTGTCAAATGGTAAGTTGTTATCCCAAAAGCTTCTATTTTTGCATTTATCAAACACTAGATTGCTATAATTATTTACTGCTGTGTATTGTGTACCTAATATATTCCACTGGTTCATTACTCTATTTCTTGAAAAGTACTAGATTGATTTGATGATTACAGCTTTGAGATATTATACAGGTATACCACCTTCCTCATTTTGGCATCTGCTACCCTCCCCTCCCCATCATTAGATATTAAATATAAAACATCTTCTCCTCTATATATATCCTACATGCAATATTATAGCATACATGTGCATACCTAGTTGTGTATTTGAATCTTCAAAGGATAAGTTGCACAATGCATAACCTCTCTTAAGAGAGTAAGTAGAGTGAGTAATTTCTGAGCAACTCCTCTTACCTCCAAACAACACCAGAATACCATTATATCATTTCTTTATATAGTTTTAAATAAATGTTGTTCTTTTTCTGCTCAACAAACCAACCACTTAGCTACTCAAAGATGTTCTATCACTCATTTAAGGGGTCCAGAAATATTTATTCATTCATTCATTCATTCATTCATTCATCCATCTATCTACTCATTCATCTATTCATTTTTTTTGAAGCTGTGTGTCCCCATCTTCTCTGGGCTATTATAAGTGTAGCAAAGTTTCCTGTTCAGATCAATATTCAACTCACCATTTATTGGTTTGGGGCTAGTTCTTTCTTTCTTAGGCTGTCTAGTACCCTTAACTTGTCCTCCCAACTCCAAGGAGTTAGCCATTGGTGCAAGACTTATATACCATCTTTCCTTAGCTCCCTATAGCTGAGAATTCCTGAACTCAAGTGATCCACCAGTTTGGACTTCTTCAATAGCAGATATTATATGTTTATCAAATATGTCAGACTCAAGAAGCATTTATTAAGCACTTACTATGAATTAAGTATTGTGCTAAGCACTAGTGGAAAGAGAAAGGCAAAAACAATCCCTGATATTAATAAACTCACATTCTAATGGGGGCAAAGCAAATATAAAAGGAACCATTTTCCTATCTCTGGTACATTGTAGCTACATTGCTGGTATTGTTGTAAAGGAATTTTGTTGTAAAAGAAGGTTTGTTCCTGTAGGACATCTCTTGGGTATTTCTTCCTTTTTCTATAGAAATATAATCAAAAAATAATCAAGAATTCACAAAGTGTAGTAGTACCTAAGTAGTAGTGTATTTAACTGAAGGAACAATTTGAGATAGGTAATTATCTCTACACATATCAGAAATATCTACCTTGCCAGCTTAGACATAGAAAGTATCAGTCAGGAACCATACATAGTGATCCTCCACCCTCTCAATGTCTAACACGCTTCTAAATAATTTTTCTTTCTTTCTTTCTTTTTTGTTTTGTTTTTCATTGTTTTGTGTCTTCATTTTGTTTTGTTTTCTTAAGAATCCATTCATATTCACACTGATTTTACTTAGGTTATGACCCAGCAATCACTTCTAAATTCCACCTCCCACTCCCCCACGCCCCACCACACACTGTCTTTTCCTTCATGGAGAATACCTTGTGCTCAGAACTATGCTGTTTAAAGATCACACTTTACAAAAGAGTTTTGATCATTCCTCAAAATACTAAAATTGTTCCATGGAAAGGCCGCTAAGACCCTCACACTCAATTCTTACAGCTAGAGGATTTGGAGTTGCCTGTGAACTTATGCCACCTTAATGCTGGCCTGTAGTCAGGAAGACTTATTTTCCTGAGTTCAAATCTGGGGCCTCACAAATGTACCAGTTATGTGACCCTGGGCAAGTCATTTAACCTTGTTTGCTTCAGTTTCCTTATCTGTAAAATGAGCTAGAGAAGGAAATAACAAACCATTCCAGTATCTTCACCAAGAAAACCCCAAATGAGATCACAGAGTCAAGCATGAGAGAAAAACTCTTAGACAACTACAATCCTCACATTTAAATAAATGTTCATCCTTGGATCAAAATGAATCTTCTGGAAACTGTACCCAAATCCATCCATAAACTTTCAGGGACACACACTTGAAAGAACAATTCACATTGACTCAATCAGTGGTGGGTTCCTAGTTACACCTACTATTTAATATTTATGAGGTGATGTGTGATTTAATACATATGTTTAGCTATGATCCTTTTTGGACTCAGACACACCATTATTTTTCCTTTAGATTTTCATTTTTTAAATGAATTTTTACAATTACAATTATAATTCATAAAGACTTCTGTGTTCTCTACCAGAGAAGTTCAATATAGGCTAAGTGCATGGTCTCACAAATCGAGCAATTATATATGTTTTTTAGGTGCGTATGTATGTGTGAGGCAATTGGGGTTAAGTGACTTGTCTATGGTCACATAACTATTAAGTGTCATGTGTCTGAGGCTGGATTTGAACTCGAGTCCTCCTGACTCCACCAGTGCTCTATCTATTGTTCCATGTAGCTGACCCAATAAACACTTTTTTGGTTTTTTGCTTGTTTGTTTGTTTGTTTTGTTTTGTTTTTGGTGAGGCAGTCAGGGTTAAGTGACTTGCCCAGGGTCACACAGCTAGGAAGTGTCAAGTGTCTGAGGCCAGATTTTAACTCAGGTCCTCCTGACTCCAAGGCCAGAGCTCTATCCACTGTGCTATGTAGTTTCGCCTTATATACTTTTTAAAATATAATGAAGTGCACCCAAGGATCACCTTATCCGAATTCTTACGGAGCATCTCAGAGTATTTTTTAAAAAATATTTTCATTCACATTTTTTTGTATTCATTCCACTACTATTTTTACACAGAGATGTCTCCTTTCATAACCAAAGTGCCATTCTTTATAACAAATATTTAAACAAACTAAAATAAATGAATGAAACAATAAATAATACAATATTTTCTTGTAACAAAAGAAAGAGGACAGGTGAAGTGACTCAACAAAGCTAACAAACATAATCTGATCATATATGGAATAATATACACCTATCTTTCCCACCTCTGAAAAAAAGAGAGGTAGAGGAATTTTCTCCTCTTTGAAAATAATTTTGGTCATTTTAATTAGACAACAATGTATAATTATGCATAACTGAATACTATTTATTTCAAAATATGTATGTATTTTGTGAGTATTTTGATATTTCTCATAAGAGATTCATTTAAAACAAATTTCTCTAAACCAATTTCTGGTTTTCTCAGCAGTTCCTTATGCTTTTGCTTTTATTGAATATTGAATATAATTGAACTAAAATTTATTGAATATTGTGTAGCAAGTAATCAATGTTTTGGATTCTTCATTATCTAGTTTGCCCCTCAATCTACTTAATAATAATATGAACTGGAGGCAGGTAGGTGGCACAGTGGAGAAAGCACGAGCCCTCAAGTCAGGAGGACCTGAGTTCAGACACATAACACTAACTAGCTGTTTGACTCTGGGCAAGTCAGTTAATCCAAATTGCCCCACCAAAATAATAATAATAATAATAATAATAATAATATAATAATAACAACAATATGAACCACAATACATTGATGATTGACGTTTAATTGTATAATTTGAGGTTTGGAAATATTATCAGTTATACTGATTAACTATTGACTTGTTCTTTCTTCCTTTCCATTCCTATTTACTTTCCATTCCTATTTAAATCTTCTTACTTCATCCCTGGATTGCTATAATAGACAGCATCTTCTCCAGTCTTTGTACACTATCTGTCCTTTAGTGATTTATCCAAGAGTATTCTTAGTATACAGATTCTTTCTATAAGAGATTCTTTTGTTGATGTCATTGTTTAATCATTTTTTTTCAGTTGTTACAAACTCTTTGTGATCCCATATGGGGTTTTCTTGGCAAAGACAATGGAGTGACTTGTCATTTTCTTCTCCAGCTCATTTTACAGAAAGAGAGTCAAGTATGATAGAAAAACTCTTGAACAAACAGGGTTTAGTGACTTGTCCAGGGTGATATATCTAGTAAGTGTCTGAAGCCAGATTTGAAATCAGGAAAATATCTTCCTGAATCCAGTCCTGGTACTCTATCCAGTACACCGCCAGCAGCTCATAAAAGAATCTACATTTGTTCAATAAACCAGAATTTTTGCAAATTTATGATTTGAACATATTCTTAGTGGTTCTTATTAGTTATCAACAGTTGTCTGAGAATAATTCATAGGATTTTAATGTGATTTCGACTAACGTAATTTTCACAGATGACAATACAGAAGCATCATATATTTACCTTGTTAGGCTTATATCTCAGCATCACACTCAATTTCAATATCAGTATCTGAATAATCATTTCCCAAAGTGTATAAATCCCCAACTTTTCCATCAAGATACAATGCTGTGGAATAAAAGGCATACCTATCAAAGGGCACATGAACATCTTAAAATAGAGGTATGTGTAACGTAGTAGTCAAAATATTATTTTAGTGTTAGTGTCATTTACACAGCCAATATTGCTATTGAACCAAAGTGATGTATTAAAATGTGTGTGTGTATATATACATATATATGTATACACATATAAATATACATACATATATATATATATATACACATACATACATGTATATGAACTTGGAGTGTTGAAAGCAGAAGCTTTCTTCATATATAATACCTAATTTCATCCTCAGCCTCAGATACTTACTAGCTATGTAACTATAGACAAGTCACTTAACCTTTACCTGCCTTAGTTTTCTCATTAACATGCAGAAAGTGGTAGCACCAATCTCCCAGGGTTGTTGCGATGCTAAAATGGGATAATATTCACAAAGCACTTCACATAGCTTAAAGACATATACAAATACTTCTCTTCCCCTCCTCTTTTTCCTACTCCTTTTTCTTTTTCCTCTTCTTCTTCCTCCTTCTCCTCTTTTTACTCCTCTTCCTTTCTCCTCCCTCTCCTCCTTCTCCTCCTTCTTTTTCTTATTATCACTTAATAGAAAAGGAAAAGAAATCATTTGACAGGGATTCAGGTTACTAGATTGCTCTGATTTTCCATTTGCCTATGTTAATATGTAAGCCTACACGAAAGACCACCGTGTCTGTAGTCAGATAACCTGAATTCAAAGAATTTCTGTTATGATTATTTTTTTTTTCATCTTGAGCAAGTCCTTAAGCTTCCTAGGTCTAAATTTCTTCATCTATAAAATGAGTAGTTGAGCTAGTGGCCTGGTCCATTCTATGTGCATATCTCTGATTATATGTTGTCTGTCAGGATCCTGCAATGCATATTTCTACACACATCTTTGTGTATATAAATATATCCATAATATGTGTTATATTTATATATACACATATTTATGCATATGTATATATTTAGACACACACATATATACATAAATATATATACTATATATGTGTGTACATATATAGTATATATAATAATATATACCTATGTGAAGTTATGGATGTATATATCATATTTGTATGTATTTGTAATTATATGCATATATTTTAATATCTTTATCTAGTAGCCTATATTATTTTAAAAGTGCTTCAAAAACATTTGTTTCTCATTTTTGAAATACTTTATAAGGAAAATTAGAATTCATGAAAAATTCCTAGATCAGCAAAAATTAACAAAGCTTTAGAGACAGAGGACCCTATTTTAAGAGCCTCTCTGTCTTGTTCCCTACCTGTGAGGCCTTTGATAAATCATTTTATTCATCTAGATCTTATTTTCATCTTCTTTGAAATATGAAGATTGGGCTCAATGACCTCCAAAGTTCCTTCCAGCTCTAAATTTTATAATATATGGTGGTTTGATCCATTTTGAGTCCCAG
Organism: Vombatus ursinus; assembly: GCF_900497805.2. Taxonomy (NCBI): domain Eukaryota; kingdom Metazoa; phylum Chordata; class Mammalia; order Diprotodontia; family Vombatidae; genus Vombatus; species Vombatus ursinus. Next base: position 22,344,949 of record NW_020954610.1, read on the forward strand.
AAATTCTCAAGTCAGAACCTGTCTCAATGTGTAATCATTTAAAGTAAGGAAATCACCATAGGACTATAATAAGATTCTCTAGTAACATTCATCTGTGATGATTATTTCAGTTCCTAGTGTGTCACAAAATAAAGTATTAAATGAGGAGAAAAAGTGAGAATCACTGTTCTTTGTATATTTTTTGACACAAAAGTTTATCTGGCTTTTAGTCCACATATTGATGGACAGTAGGAATGAGAAGGGAGAGTAAAGTTAGGTAGTTAATAAGTACATATGCTAGTATGTATTCCACTGCAAAATAGGAAGAATAGAAAGCTTGAAAATCCTAGGAATCAGCACTACAACAACAATCAAGGTGAAATTTAAAGGGGGGGGGTTAAATATATTTTACTTCTGTCAATAATATGCCTGAAAGTTTATTGTAGTAAAACAAGTTCATTAAAATTTTAAAAAGATTAAAAATTAAAAAATAAGCCAGTTACATACCTGTGATTCCTGTTACCATGAAGGTTGATGCTGGTATATCCTTAAGCTCTGGAGTTCTGAGCTTCAATCTGCTAAGTCGATCAAGTGCCTGCATTAAGTCCAGCACCATGATAGTAAATCCCTGAGAAAGGAATGGAGAGAGGCAACAAGCTGCCTGAGAAGGGGTAAAATGTCACAAATTAGAAAAGAAGCAAGCAAAAGCTTCCATGAATATTCATAGTGAAATCAGACCTGTGAGTAGCCACTGTACTTTCAGCTTTGTCGCCATAGGGAGAAATGACAATAATAACAACAAAAATAACTAAGTCATCAGGTAAAAAGAATGATATGATGCATGACTCAGAGTGAGTATAAACACAGTTTCAAACCTGAATCACTGAGTAACTTTGGGCAAGTCAAGTTATCTCTCATCCTCAATTCCCTCAACTGTAAATGGGTTTACCAAAAGCATCTACATCATAGGTTTGTTGTGAGGAGTAAATTAACAATTTTATTTAAAGTGCTTTACAAACTTAAAAAGGCATCTCTAAATGCTTGCTATTACTATTATAACTAATAGCTATTGGCGATTTAATTAATGGCTTTTCAATGGAAATTTAAGAAACTCATGCTATTGCCAGAAAAACTAGGAAGTGTGAACTAAATAAATATGCCTTCCACAGAACTCCCCAGGGACCAAATTCTCAGCACAGTGAACTGGGGTAGCAAATAGGCAGATTGTTATGGCAAGAATTCATATCAGCTGACCAAGGGATCTAACCAAAAAAACAGGGTTCCTGCTGCCATGAAGTATGGAGAGTGCTATGGATGTTCTCTATTTCTCAAATTCTGAATTCATTTTCCCTCTTCCCTGTACCCTCCCCTCCCTTCACTCATAGCCCATGCACTTTTATTCTACACATGAAGATTGCTATGCAATTCAAGAAAAATGGTGGTTAAGGACTTCTTTTCAATGCCATGTAAATTCTGTAATCACATGGTGTGAAGGCAATAGCACACAAATACATTTAATTTAATGGAGCCCTGAATTTTAAGTCAGATACTTACTAGCTCTCTCACTCGGAGCAAGTTCTTCCAACTCTCTGTCTTGGTTTCTCCAACAGTTAAATTGGGAATAATAATGGCACATATTTCATGAGGTTATAGTGAAGATCAAAGGATAAAGTAATTTATAAACCTTAAATTATATCATTATTTTTATTCAAGCCAAGTGCACATCTTAGTCCTTTCTCTAACATTCTCCAAAATCTGAGGCTCACTCAGAAGTAAAATCAACCCACTCGGCATCCTCACCAACTCAAACCCATAACTCATTCACATCTCTTTTTAGATTTTGCATTTATATAATTCTCTAATCACTACATTTTCATTACAGGCTTAAGATATCCATTCACTTTCTTGTGCTGTTTGCCATTTTTATAAATGACAGATAAAGGGAGAAGTAGCATATTTACCAAAATTTTAAGTGATAGAAATCTGTAATAGCTAGCTAGCACCCAAAATGACAGTCAGTATCTAAAAGATCTTGACCACCTAGAGTACTGGATAGACTCTAATAAGATGAAATTTAATAAAGATAAATTTAAACTCTTATACTTAGGTACAGAAAAAAAATCAGCTTTCTAAGTGTAAAATGAAATAGATGTTGTTAGATAGTGGTTTGATCTCAAGACCTGGAAACTCACTCTGTCAGTTTCATGATATAGCCAAAAAAAAAAAAGCAAAACCAAAACAAACCCAAAAAACAACCCTCCCAAAAAAACTATGGTATTTTTTGCTTCAATATATAGTTGAAATTGTATATTTTTGTATCTTATGTATATATTTACAGCTGTATCTATCTTACTTATTTTCAGTATTCCCTCTCCCAGAACTCAGTCAATAGTGACTTTTTTAAAAGTCACTTTAGTCACTTTTAAATAGTGACTTTTTTAAAAGTTTAAAACTCAAGTAATTGGCCAGGATCATGAGTAAGCAAAGCAAAAAGAGTCAGACTATATTATCTTACTTTGGTGACAAAGAAGACCAAAACATACAACCAGAAGAAGACAATGAAGCCAAAGCTCCTACGTCCAAAGGCTCCAAGAACATGAATCAATCCCAGGCCTTGGAAGAGCTCAAAAGGGATTTTGAGAAGCAAATAAGAGAAATAGAGGAAAAACTGAGAGTGATGCAAAAAAATCATGAAAAACAAGTCAACAGCTTGCTAAAGGAGACCCAAAAAAATACTGAAGAAAATAACACTTTAAAAAATAGCTTAACCCAAATGGCAAAAGAGATCCAAAAAGCCAATGAGGACAAGAATTCCCTAAAAAGCAAAATTGGACAAATGGAAAAGGAAGTCCAAAAGATTACTGAAGAAAATACTTCCTTAAAAATTAGAATAGAGCAATTGGAAGCTAGTGACTTTATGAGAAATCAAGACACTGTAAAACAAATCCAAAACAATGAAAAATTAGAAAACAATGTGAAATATCTCATTGGAAAAACAACTGACCTGGAAAATAGATCGAGGAGAGAGAATTTAAAAATTATTGGACTATCTGAAAACCAGGATAAAAAAAAGAGCCTAGACATCATCTTTCAATAAATTATCAAGGAAAACTGCCCTGATATTTTAGAACCAGAGGGCAAAATAGAAATTGAAAGAATACACCAATCACCACCTGCAAGAGATCCCCAAAGGAAAACTCCTAGGAATATTGTAGCCAAATTCCAGAGTTCCCAGGTCAAGGAGAAAATATTACAAGCAGCCAGAAAGAAACAATTCAAGTATTATGGAAACACAATCAGGATAACACAAGATTTAGCTGCTTCTACATTAAAGGACTACAGGGCATGGAATATAATATTCTGGAGGGCAAAGGAGATAGGATTACAACCAAGAATCACCTACCCAGCAAAACTGAGTATAATCCTTCAGGGGAAAAAATGGTCATTCAGTGAAATAGAGGACTTTCAAGCATTCTTGATGAAAAGACCAGAGCTGAATAGAAAATTTGATTTTCAAATACAAGACTCAAGTGGAACATGAAGAGGTAAACGGGAAAGAGAAAATCATAAGAGACTTATTATGGTTGAACTGTTTACATTCCTGCATGGAAAGATGATATTTGAAACTCATGAGACCTTTGTCAGTATTGGGATAGTTGAAGGGGAAAAAATTATATGTACGTATATATAGATATAGATAGAGGGCACAGGGTGAGTGGATAATGAAGAGGTCATATCTGGAAAATAATGTTAAAGGGTGAGAGAGGATTATACTAGGAGAAGGAGAAAGGGAAAGGTAGAACGGGGTAAATTATCTCACAAAAAAACAGAAAAGAAAAGGCTTTTACAGTGGAGGGGAAAGGGGGGGAGGTGAGAGGGAATGAGCGAATCTTATTCTCATAGAATTTGACTTAAGGAGGGAATAACATGCACATTCAATTACGTATGGAAATCTGTCTTACCCTACAGGAAAATAGGTGGAGGAGGGGGAAGGGAACAAGAGAGTAGGGGGATGATAGAGAGGAGGGCAGATTGGGAAAGGGGATAATTGGAAGCAAGTACTTCTGAGGAGGGTTAGGGTTAAAAGAAAGAATAGCATAAATGGGGGGGACAGGATTAAGGGAAATAGAGTTAGTTTTTCACAGCATGTTTACTATGGAGGTGTTTTGCATAACTGCACATATATAACCTATATTGAGTTGCTTGCCTTATCAATGAGGGTGGGTGGGGAGGGAGGAAGGGAGAAAATTTTGAAGTCAAAGTTTTAAAAACACATGTTTAAAAAAATGCTTTCACATTCAACTGGGAAATAAGAAATACAGGAAATGGGGTACAGAAATCCATCCTGCCCTGCAGGAAAATTGAAGGGGAAGGGGATAGGAGAAGTGGGGAAGAGGTAGAAGGGAGGGTTATTCAGAGTCCTTGCCATATTGGGGTGGGCAGAGGGGTGAGATGGGGTGAAAATTTGGAACTCAAAATCTTGTGGAAGTAAATGTTGAAAACAAAAACAAATTACCATAATATAACAAAATAAAAAAATTTAAAAATTAAATTTTCAATTCTCAGGCTTTGCCTTCAAATTTCTAGCTTCTACTTGCCTGTGATAACACAGATGGGAAACAAGTTTTCACTAACAATATTCCTCTCCCTCCTTATAAAACCCATAACCTTTGCCTTCATGGCCAAGTGGCTCACCATAGGAGGTGACAAAAGACCAAGTTATTATACCCATCAGTTAGGAGAAGTTCGGAGAGTTTGATGGAATCCTAAGTGTTTCATGACTGGGATAACTCCAGGAGTGTACTAGAGCCAGCTTGTATAAAGATGTATTCCTATAACCAAATGACAGCAGTGAATTCAGAAGAAAAAAGCAGATATAACAAGTGAAGAATTGATTAAGAAAGCCATCCTTACTCTATCCTCTCAGAATCCAGAAAAGTGGGGCCCTGATAAACTGGGCTATGTCCAGCAAGCTCTTTATTTTGGTTTTCTAAGATATGTGATTAAAAGTTCCTGTCAAAGATGGTGGAGAGAAGCCAGGAAGTTGTCTTAGAAAAAACATTAAATCAAGCCTCTAAAAGAACTCTGGAGTGACAGAATCCACAGAAAGACAGTGAGAATCAATTTTCCAACCTAAGATAACTTAGAAGGATTTCAGAAAAGGTCTGTCTCACTTGGGTAAAAAGGGAGTGGAGCCCAGTGTAGGTGATGTCTGTACAAGCTAATGGGAGGTTCTTAGACAAGGTGAAGATGAGCAACTGAAGCATCTCAGTTGGTTTAACAGACCAGTGCAAAGAAGGTCAGTTATGAGTCCTCCAGCCCCAGCACGGCAAGCAAATTACCAGTCTTAGAACCCACGACACAATTGGAGGGACTAAGCTCGGCAACCCTAACACAGGAGGCAAGGCATTAGCACTTGAGGCCCCAGCACATAAAGCCAGTGACCAGGCCTCTGGCACCCCTTGCAAGGAGATTGGGACAGTGTTCCCCTGTACCCTAGGAACAGAGCTCAAATTTTAAAAATGAATGAAAAACAAATAAAAAAAGAGCCTGATCATAGAAAGACAAAACATTAATTTGGAAGATGACAAGAAGATAAAAATGCTCCATGCAAAACCTCAAAGAGAAATATGAATTGATCTCAAGCCCAAAAATCTTTTTGGAAGAGCTCAAAAAGATTTTAAAAGTCCAATAAGAGGGGTAAAAGAAAAATTGGGAAAATAAACGAGAGTTATACAGGAGAGAGTCAAAAGCCTGAAAAGGGAAGGACAAACACTGACTGGAGAAAATAGTTCCTTAAAAAGTAGTATTGGCCAAATGCAAAAAGGAGATACAAAAGCTAACTAAAATTTCATTTAAAGTAAATATAGACAATATAAAATAATTGGGAGTCTACCTGCCAAGACAAACTCAGGAACCATATGAGCACAATTACAAAATGCTTTTCATGCAAATAAAGTCATAACTAAATAATTGGAAAAATATTGGTTTCTCCTGGGTAGACTGAAGTAATGTAATAAAAATTATAATTCTACCTAAATTAAATTATTTATTCAGTGACATACCAATCAAACTACAAAAAATATTTTATGGAGCTAGGAAAATAATAATGAAATTCATCTGGAAGAACAAAGGATCCAGAATATCAAGGTAATTCGTGAAAAAAAAATGCAAGGGAAAGTGGTCTAGCCATACTAGATCTAAAATTGTATTATAAAGCAACAATCATCAAAACTACTTGGTACAGGCTAAGAAATAGAGTGCTAGATCAAGACACAGTAGTCAGTGACTATACTAATCTACTGTTTAATAAGCCCAAAGACTCCAGCTTCTGTGATAAGAACTCACTATTTGACAAAAACTGCTGGGAAAACTAGAAAACAGTGTGGTAGAAACTAGACATAGGCCAACATCCTACACTGTATACCAAGACAAGGTCAAAATGGCTACATGATTTAGACATAAAAGGTGAAACTATTAGCATATTAGGAGAGCAAGGAATAGTTTAACTGTCAGATTTATGGAGAACAGAAGAATTTATGACCAAATAAGAATAGAGAACATTATGAAATGCAAAATGAATATTTTTGATTACATTAATTTAAAATGATTTGACACAAACAAAATGAATGTAACCAAGATTATGACCAAGTTTAGAAGGGAAGGAGAAATATGAGAAGCAATTTCTACAGCCAGTGTCTCTGACAAAGGCCTCACTTCTAAAATCTATAGAGAATTGTGTCAAATTTATAAGAATATAAGTCATTTCCCCATTGATAAATGGTGAAAGGATATGAAGAGTCAGCTTTCAGATGAAGAAATTAAAGCTATCTATTGTTATATGAAAAATGCTCTAAATCACGATTGATTTGTAAATGTAAATTAAAATAATTCTGAGGTACCACATCACACCTATCAGATTGGCTAAAATGAAAAAAACAGGAAAATGACAAATGTTGGAGTAGATGTGGGAAAATTGGTACACTAATACTTTGTGGGTGGAGATGTGAACTGATTCAACCATTCTGGAGAACAATTGGAACTATGATAAAAAAAAAAAGCTATCAAAGTCTTCATAACCTTCATTCAAAGTCTTCATTGATCCAGCAATACCACTTCTAGTTCTGTACCACTAAGAGATGAAAAACAAAACAAAATAAAACAAAACAACAAAAAAAATTGGAAAATAATCCACATGTACAAAAATATTTATGGCAGCTCTTTTTGTGGTAATAAAAAATTGGAAACTGAGGGGATACCCAGCAATTGGGGAATGGCTGAATAAGTTATGTTATATGAATGTAATGGAATACTATTGTTCTATAAGAAATGGTGAGCAGGTGGTTTTCAGGAAAAAAAATTCTGGGTTTGTATGAATTGATGCTGAGTGAAGTGAGGAGAACCAGGCAAACATTATATACAGTAACAGCAACAATATGCAAAGATCAACTATGGCACACTTAGCTCTTCTCAGTAATAAAATGACCCAAAATAATTCTTAAACACACATGATGGAAAAATACTATCCACATACAGAGAAAGCACTATGGAGTCTGAATATACCTCGAGGCATACTGTTCTCACTTTTGTGACTTTTTTGTGGCTTTTCCATTTTGTTCTCTTTTTTTTTTCACAGCATGACTAATGTGGAAATGTTTATATAATTGCACATACATAACCTATATCAGATCACTTGCTGTCTTAAAGAGGGGGAATGGGAGAAAGGGAAGGAGAAAAAATTTGAAATTCAAAATGAATATTGAAACTATCTTTAGATGTAATTGGAAAAAATAAAATATTATTTACAAAAAAAAGAAAGAAAGAAAGAAAAGAAAAGAAAAGAAAAAAGAAAACCATCCTTGAGTAGAGGTTTTGAGTTTCTTGACCATGGATTAAAATAAAGAATGTCCCCTGGACATGCATGAAATGCACTTAAACGAGGTCTAGTAAAAACCTAGGAACAAGGATTTTACAAATCTGACCCAGAGGCTTTTAAATTGAAAAAGGGAGGAGACAGAGAAATGATTTCACTAATCTGTGCCAAAACTGGCACAACTGGTTCGCTGTTGTGCTTCATTTTTGAAAAAGACCAAAATGACATCACCATGCTAGAGTCAAGTTTTAGTGTGTCCAACTGTGGTTTATCAGACAAATAAGAGCTTGGAATGTTCTACCACAGGTTGGGCACAAAAAGTCCATGTGAACCTTTGGGCTGGATTCACCAAGTTTGCATAGCTTGTGTTTCTCTTGAACTATTTCAATTCTGCTTTGCTCATAGAGAACATCACCTTTTCTGATGTGGGCATGCCATGCTGTGTGGTCCTGTGCCAGTGTATCCCATGTCACACAATCAATTCCAAAATTCTTAAGAGAGACCTTGGCAAAGACAAGTGTCCTTGTATTGCTTCTTCTGACCACCATGTGAACGCTTGCCTTGTGTGACTTCTCTATAAAATAGTGTTTGTGGCAAGCGTACATATTGTATTCGTGTATCCAATGTGTATCCAACATGACCAGCCCATTGGAGTTGTACTCTCTGAACCAGAGTTTGAATGCTTGGCAGTTTAGTTCAAGAAATGACTTCAGGGTCTGGTATCTTATCCTGCCAGGTGATTTTCAGAAACTTCCTAAGACAATTCAAATGGAAGCAATTTGGTTTCCTAGCATGGCACTGGTACACTGTCCAGGTTTCACAGGCATATAACAACGACATCAGCACAATGGCTCTGAAGACCTTCAGTTTGATAGTCAGTCTAATACCTCTTCTTTCCCATACTGTCCTTGGGAGCCTCCAGAACACTGAGCTAGCTCTGTTAAGGCATGCATCAACCTCATTATCAATGTGTACATCCCTGGAAAGTACACTGCCAAAATAAGTGAACTTCTCCACAGCATTCAAAATTTCTCCAGTTGCTGTAACCAATGGTTCCATGGATAGATGCCATGGTGGCAGCTAATGAAGCACCTGTGTTTTCTTGGTGTTGTTAGACCCAAATTATTACAAACAGCAGAGAATCGATCCATACTTTGCTGCATCTCAGCTTCAGAGGTTTCATTAAGTACACAGTCATCTGTAAACAGAAAATCATGCACCAACAATCCCTTAACTTGGGTCTTGGCTTCTAGTTTATTCAAGTTGAAGAAGTTATCATCAGTGTGGTAGCTGACCTTGATTCCATGTTCTTTCTCATCGAAAGCATTTGACAACATGACTGAAAACATCATGCTAAAAAGCACGGGAGCAAGCACACAGCCTTCTTCATTTCATTGGTGACTGGGAAAGCATGAGAGTATTATCCATTATCCAGAACATGGGCAAGTATTCTGTCATGAAATTGACATATAATGCTGAAGAACTTCTCTGGCATCCAAATTTTGACATAATTTTCCATAAGCCCTCACAGCTGATTGTATCAAAGGACTTGGTCAGATCTACAAATGTGTACAGACCTCTGTTCTTCTCCTGGACTGTCACTTGGAGTTGTCAGGTAGCAAACATCATATTGACTATTCTTCAGCCCTTTCTGAAGCCACAATGACTCTCAGGTAGATGACCATCTTCCAGATGAAGGATCAGCCTATTAAGGAGAACTTTGGCAAGAATCTTGCTAGCAATGACTAAGAGACAGACCCCACCCCCCGTGATTGTCACAGGACAATTTATTTCCTTTACCTTTATAGAGATGGACAATGGAGGTATCCTTGAACTCCTGTGGGATAACCTCCTCTTGCCATATAACCTGGAAAATTTCAATCAGCTTTTGTATGAGCAGCGGACCCCCTACCTTGTAAATCTTAGCTAGAATAGAATCATCAACACCAGCTTTGCCACACAAAAAGAGCCTAATGACATTCAAAACCTCTTCTTCATTTGGAACTTCAGTTAGGGAGGGATTGACTTCAACCTGAGGTAAATGGACATGACTTCAGCATTGATTGATGATGGTCTGTTGAGAACACTATGAAGGTGTTCAACTAATCTATCCAGTATCATATCCTTATTGCTAATCAATGTAGCTCCATCAGCACTGAGTAGATGATGTATTCCATAGGCATTTGGCCCATAAATAACCTTCAGGGAATCATAAAAGAGCTTTGGATTGTTACTGTCAGCATAAAACTGAATTTCATCTGCCTTCTTACTGAGCCAAGAATCCTGCATCTCTCTAAGCTTTGCTTGAACTTTGCTTTTGATTGAATTAAATGCTGCCTTCTTAGAGATAGAGAAACTATTCTACAAGTAAACCCTGTGGAGCTCTCATTTTTCATTTAGCAGCTTCTGAATTTCCCCATAATTTTTATGAAACCAGTCTTTATGTCTGTGAGTGTTCTGATCCAAATGAGCAAATCCAGTGTTGTACACCAAATCTCTGAAAGTGGCTTACTCCTTTTCTGCTCCACTGTTGCCAACTGTGTGTTGGCTTAACTTTCTCTACAAGTTAGCAACAAACTGTTCCTACTCAGAGAAGAGCTCTAATGTGTTGACATTAATTCTTCTGGTAGTCATTTTGCCTTGGGAATGCCACTTTTGTTGAATGTGAATATTTAGCTTGGAGAGGATAAGTCTATGATCAGTCCAGCACTCTATGCCACACATCACCTTCATCCTTCTCACATCTTGTCTGTCTCTTCTTGCAATCACATAATCTATTAAATGCCAATGTTTTCTGTGAATGTGCATCCACAAAGTTATATTGCATTTAGGTAAATGGTAGACATTGTTGGTGACGAGAAGGTTATGACATGTACAAGTCTTTAGTAATAAGTAGTGCCATGAATGCTTGGCACTTCTATTGATTTATCCTCTTGATTTATCTTATGTTTATTCTTTCCTGACTTTATATAAATTAATGTGAGAGATGGAATAGAAAATTTTCTGAGATTATAAACTTTAAATGTTGGAATGGCCAGTAGGTCCCCTCATCAACAGATCCTATCTGTAACCATAAGAGATAAGTCAAGGGATGATGTTAGCCCTAAGGAGCAAATTGTTTGACTCAACCAGGCTGCTCCTGGAAGCTCATGTCTTACAAGCAAGGGAGCAATTCTTCCACTGGCTATGCTATACCAGAAGTGAAGTTGGTAGGATTAATATTCTGTAATCACCACATTGAGTTTGAATTCACCCTTCCTCAAGGCTAAGGTGGTACATGAGCGTGTGCTTTCAGTATGAGAGTTTGTTGTACTTTGATTCATTTTTTATGGAAAAAAATCTGTTTGCAAAAGATTGATTAAATTGATTAAATTAAAATATTGATTGTCAATTGATATTGTAGAAATTGCTATGGATAGATGAGCTAATATAGGACAAGTCATATGGGAGCTTATGATTGATAGTGCTTGAAAACTCATGTATTTTCAATTATTTTTCCTCGTTTCATACAGTCCAGTAGTGTTCCATTACATTAAGAGACCACAATTTGTATAAAGTGATGCACAGTGAAATGAGAACTAGAAAAAAAAAATAATTTCTAACAAAACTTCAATATTATAAAAAAAACTGAAGTCCCACATAAACTGATAAGGAGTGAAGTGGGAAGAACAAGGAGAACAATTTTTGCAATGAAAATAACATAATAAAAATGAAAAAAAAACTTTTTTAGCTATGATAACTGCAATGATCATGAGTGCTTCACAAGAACCAATGATGAAGTAAACTATCCATTTCCACAGTCAAGCAAACTAAAATCTCATGTTGGCAGGGAATCAAAAAATGTCTTTGTCTATAAAGATGAGGATGAGTGAAAGCCTTAGTGTATTATAATATGTGACCAAATAAATTGACTGTTAGGCTTTAGAAGCCATTAGCTCCAAGAAGTGGCCCTCTATTATATTACTACTGAAAAGCAGTTAGGCCTACCAACTTCACTCATTTTTCCAGCCTATTTCTTGACTTTCAACTTTATATTAAATTTGGGTTCTGCTCACCTGGGGGTGGTTATTCACTATCCCAAGCTTCAGGCTTTTTCATGCTGCTGTTTTCAGAGCTAGTTCTGGGATTCTACAAGTTTTCAGTGCTTCCAAGGTGATGTTATACATAAAGAGGTGTGGTTATTTCTCTATTGGTCTTCATTTTGGTTTTTACCCAGAAATAGCATTTCCCTGTAGCTGCAAGCTCTAGTGTTCCTCCTGGCCCTGGAATTGTGACCAGGTAAACTATTCTGCTTTCCTGTAGCCACAAGTGCCAGTACTCCTCTCTGCCTTGGAGTCAGGGCTCCTGTCCCCTTGTACCGAACCATAAGTGATCCTTTTCTCTCTGCAACTGTGAGCCAGAACTGTGAATGGGCAATAGTAGCCACAGAACCTAGTCCTGCACCCAAAGCAAGTAAATGATTCTGTGTAATCTCTTTCTGACAAGTTGTCTCATTACCTTATCATCACTGCACTGAGAACTCCTGACGCTATTTCTGCCACTATCCAGGCACTTCCAAGACCCACTACCACTCATTGCATGTGCTCCAGACAGGCCTGTATCTAGATGTCACAGACCTCTCCTCCTGACCTCCTTAGTTGTCCTAGACTGGAAAAATATCTTACCCTGACCTTTTTTGGCTTTGCACCCCAGAATTTTATTTGAGGTGTTATTTTAAATATGTTTGGAGGAAAATTTTAGGAGAGTTCTGCTGCATCACTGCCTTTATTCTACCATCTTGGCCTCTGCCCATATTTCACTTTTAATGCACCTGTAAGTGGGAAGGGTGACTTGTGGGAGGAGAAAATTTTAATGGAGAAGTGAAAAATAGGAAAGAATGTTGGTGTTATTTTCTATCTCTGAGCTCTTTATTTCAAGCAAGAAAGAAACTCGTGTAACCAAAAAATTCCTGCTCTAGAGCATACTTCTTTTATGTCAATAAATAATTTCAACAGTAGTCTGAATGGCTTCCTGTTCAATTTCTCAAGAAATCCACATTGCTTTGCTTTTTCTCTTCCTTTCCTAAACAAAAATAATGAAAGGAGCAATGTTGAAATAACTCTTTATTTATATTTAAACTTCAGTGTCTTCCTTATATTATATTTGAATATTGGTGCACAGAGAGAATTGTTGTGTATATAGAAGTGTTCTCATCTGAATTTGGCTATAGAAGAGAAACAAGCTTAATTCAGAACTTGTCTGGAGGATAGTGGTATATCTCAATAATATATCAATAATATCTCCATCTTCCTTAAAAAAAAAAAAAAACAACAACACAGTTTCCTCAAATGTCTGCTTCCTAATCCCAATGTTTAGGCCTTGAAGGAAGAAATGACCTTAAAATGTACTTATCAGTGATGCAGCTTTTTTCCTGAGCCTGTAAATATGGTGGCTAAATAAAAAGTTAAAGTAGGGATTGATTGACTAAATCCACTACAATTTTTTTTTTATCTGGGCTCTCAGGGCATTAAGGTTGTTCTTTTACCCCTTCCTAATTGATTTACAATAACATTCCCCTAGGAGGTTATTTGAAACCTTCCCTTCTTTACTTAAGCTTTCCATACTTCCTCTTCCATTCACCCTCTTCTTTGAGAATATTGCCAGATACATTACTAAGAAAACAAGGGCCATTTCCTGTGAACTTTGTTTCTCCCCTTCCCATCATATCAAAAGTCTTAGACATAATCTTGCACTTCCTCCTCCTTTAGTTTCAGACCTTCCTCACACCAAAGGCCAACCCCTCTGCACATGTCTTTCATCTCAGGCACTCCCTTCTTTTCCTGTATATTGCCTTTTTGATCATCCAGACTCTAAAGTATCCTTCACATACCTACCAAAATTAGTTTACTTAAGCAGAGGTATGACCATTTAACTCTCATTTTTACCAACTACGTTTGTTCCCTTATTGCCTCTGGGTGAAAATAGAAATTCCTCTTTTTGGCTCTCTTGCCAATTATATATTATTTGCTTTCTTGAACTCTTTGTTCTAACCAAAAAGTATTTATTGTTTTCCTAAGACTTAAAATATGACAAAGGCAGTTACAGAAGTGATATTGGAGGTCTGCAAAGAGCTTAGGGTTGGATTTGAAAATCATCATCCTGGAGATAATAACTGAATTTGTGGGTGCTGATGAAATTATCAAGTAAAGTAGTATAGAGAGACAAAAGAAGAGGATTCAGGTGGCAGAGTCTTATAGGATGCTCATAGTTAGCAAATGTGACCTTGATAAAGATCCAGCAAAAAGATTGAGAAGGAGTAGGAGATAATAGTATCTTTAAAATCAAAAGACAATAAAGTATCAGGGAGAAGAGTGTGATTGATAGTTTTAAAGACTTCAAAGAGATCAAGAATGATGAAGATTGAGGGGAAAAAAATCATTAAGTTTGGCTTGACGAAGTCAAAAAACCAGATTCCAGAGAATTAAGAGAGTGAGAGGAAAACAACTGTAGGCATTTGTTGTAGATGGCCTTCTCAAGGAATTTAACTACAAAAGAGAAGAGAGATATGGAACAATAGCTAGCAGGTATGATAGATCAAGTGAGTTTTTTTTTCTTTGAAGATGTAGGAAACATAAATATGAATATATATATATGAATATAAACATAAATATGTCCAAACACTAGTTCAGGAAACCTTGGTGGTTCCTTTTTGACTACAGAATAACATATAAATTGCTTCATTAGACATTTAAAATCCTTCACAGTCATTTTCTAACCTATCTTTACAAACTGGTTTCACATTCTTCACCTTGATTCCATTTACAATCTAGTCAAACAAACGTTGGTGCTTCCTCAACAAGACATTTCAAATTCTGACTACATTTTTATAGGCTGTCCATCATGTCTGGAATGTTTACCCTCCCTCCCTCTATACCTTAAAATCCCTAGTTCTCTGTAACACTTTACTCAAGTTATGCCTCTACAAATACCTTTGTGCTTTTCCTTACTGTTGATGTTCTACCTTGGCACCCAAATTTATTTGTATATATTTCACATTCATCTACCAGTTTTTGTGTAGCTTCCATTCAGCAAAATACAACTTCCTTAAATAAAAATATTTTCCTGCTTTTATTTTTATCTCCAGTGTTTAACACATTACCTGATACATATGGCATGTGCTTAATGAAGGAATGTTGTTTTCTTCTTTTGAATTTAGGTTGGCTTAAGCAGATTCACCTTAATTATTTCTCTCTCTCTCTCTCTCTCTCTCTCTCTCTCTCTCTTTCTCTCGCTCACTCATTTCTCTATTGATATCTTTGTAAACTGACCATTTTCATCTATAAAAAGGGGGAAATGATAGAATAATGGGTTAAATGTGAGGATCAAAAGTAAAATGGTTATTACTTCCAAGAAGCTTTAGTTGATGATTTAAGGAAAAGACTAAAATATAAAGTGTCTCAAAATTCTTAGTACAATTTTAAGCTCATTTAAGCTAATAAATAATAAAAATTTGAAAAGACTTGAAAAACTGTATTTTACTAGAAAGTCTCTATAACTGAGGTCCTTGATCTGGGGTATACACATTTCAGAGGGTCTGTGAACCTGGATTGGAAAATATTTCCATACAAATAGTTTCTTGTGTAATAGTATGAATATAATTTTGTATTTTAAAATATTATTAAGGTAAGAGGTGTATAGGCTACACAAGATTCTCAAGGTGAGGTGGGGGGATGAAACAAAAGATATTAAAAAACTCTGACTAGAATCTTCTCTCATGCCACATTTTTTCATATCTCTGTAAAGAAAAAATGACTTTTTGTATGATTATATTAAAATGACATATGTGAACCATTTTTCACTTTTTAATAAATTGACAGCACAATCTACATATGTTGTATTAGACATCTGCCATTAGAACATACTAATATTTTGTATAAGCAAAAAAAAAGCTTTTATTTTTATCAAAATTATTTTTTTCAATTGCACCAAAAAATTAAAAGCAATACATTTTTTTTCCAGTGGAAAAAATAATCAGATCTTTTGGCAATGTTAATGATTTTTCATTCTAATAATTAGAATTCATTGATCTGCAGATTGGTATCTGACTCATTTATGTTCACATATAACCAAAAATGTGAAACTCTTTTTTTAAAATGTTACTATGTGGTTTTCTTTTTTTTAACTTTAATTTTATTTTTCCCCAGTTTCATGTAAAAATAATTTTTAACATGCATTTCAAAAAAAACTTTGAGTTCAAAATTCTATCCCTTCCTCCCTCCCCACTACTGCCCTCCACTAAGAAGGTAAGCAATTTGATATAGATTATACACGTGTAGTCATGCAAAACATGTCCATAATAATCATGTTGTAGAAAAAAAAAACAGACAAAAAATACAAGAAAAATAAAGTAAAAAAAATGTATCCTTCAATCTATATTCAGACACCATCAGTTCTTTCTCTGAGGATGAATAGCATTTTTCATCATAAGTCCTTCAGAGTTGACTTGGATCATTGTATTGCTGAGAATACCTAAGTCTTTCACAGCTGGTCATCTTACAGTATTGCTCTTGCTTTATATAGAGTACATTTCACTTTGCTTGAGCCCATGCAAGTCTTTCCAGGTTTGTTCTGAGAGCATTCTGCTCATCATTTCTTATAGTACAATAGTATTCCATCAAAATCACATACCACAACTTGTTCAGCCATTCCCCAGTTGAGGGCATGCCCTCAATTTCTAATTCTTTGCCCCCAGAAAGAAGTTACTATAAATATTTTTGTACATATTCGTCCTCATTCTTTTTTTTTTTTTGTCTCTTTTGGGATACAGAGTTAGTAGTGGTATTGCTAGGTCAAAGAGTATGCATGGTTTTAAATCCCTCTGGGTATAGTTCCATATTACTATACAGAATGAGTGAATCAGTTCACAACTCTACCAACAGTACATAAAGTCTCAGTTTTCCCACATCCCCTCCATCATTTGTCAATTACCTTTTCTATCTTATTAGCTAATCTAATAGAGATGAGGTGGAACCTCAGAATTGTTTGTTTGTTTGTTTGTTTTTGAGTGAAGGAAAGCCTTTATTATACTTCTCGAAAGAGAAGTGGTCACAATACACTTTAGTAGCATGTGGGCATTGGTTCAGTGGTAGAATCAACTTTCAAACCCTTAGTCAGATCGCTACTCCACCCCTCAGGGCTCCTATTGGTCTAGTTCATCTGAGTTATACCCTTCCTGGACAGCCCATCATGTGTTTGTCCATGTTCTGTTAACACCACCCACTTCATGGGTCCCATGTTCAAAATGGTGGCTGTCTCTGACCTTGGGGTGTGTCAGTTCATATTCAATAAGCTTATTAAGCAAGCACAGTGGAGAAAAGTCTTTGCCTTGTCAAAGCCCCATCCTTGAACCCAACAGGTTGCATCTGCTTTAGTCTCTAGGTCTCTTTCTTAAGGAACTAGTTGTTTACAGAAAAGTTTGGAGCTCTTTCTGATTGGTTGAGGGACTATCCACAAGATCTTGGAATTTCTTATCCTACTGTGGAAGCTTAACTCCCTAAAATCTTTCTTACAATTCCCCCTTTTTTCTTTTCTAGTAAGGATTTGGCTTCCACACATTCCCAATTTCCTTGTCCTTCAATCTCTTTAACATGATTTCCCATTCTCCATCATTAGGGAAAGTCTCATTGGTACTTTCAATCATCATCCTTATATTGCCAGAGCTTGCCATCTGAAGTCCCACAGTGGATTATACTGGGATAATCTTAGTGAGGGATATCTCTACCAATCATTGTACCAGTCCTCTAATGCATGGAACTATACAACATCCTACAGCATTTCAGCCACAGTTAGTTAGCAATAATGGATACAGTCATTCCTTTTCCATTTGACAAACCAGGATTCTAACCATCCCTTTAATAAATTATCTATCCCAGAGTTCTCTGCCAACTCCTCAGCTAAAGTAGTTAAACCTTGCGATGCCTTAGTGATGGTTCTATCTGGGACTGTGCTGCTGGGCAACATTTCATCAACAGATTTTGGGGAACAATATGAGAGAAGGAAGGGAGAAATTGCCCAATGCATTGACAAATTAAAAAGGGGGCAGTCCCCTTATTAAGTACAGATACAGAGGCCCAAAAGCAACAATAAATTGTCCATTTAAAGGCTTCGGAAGTCTCTTCTCATATAGCTGTCTGACACTCTGGACATCATCTGGTGAAGTCTTCTGGTCTAAGTGCTGTTCAAACAGTGTCCAGCAGACTCTCTTCTTGTAGAGATCCTCTTTCTTGTGTCCACTCTCCTACACGATTGATCTCAACATAATTTTAAATTACTTTGCCAATAACCAGGGTAAATAAAGAAAGTTAACTCAACCCTCATGTCTCCACTATTACAAGGTCAAAATTGGAATGTTGACCAATTGCCATATTTTAAGAACTCAAATTAGAAAAATTAGAGCCTAGCCTTACACTCTGCATTACTTCTAGCTTTATACCTTGCATTAATTCATTATTCATTCCAATTCATATTCTCCCATCAGGAGGATAATATTCCACTAAGAAATTAATAACAGATTCCAATACACAGTAGTCGATTTAAAACCAACACATATCAAGTAATAAAACAATCTCAACTTCTGGTCATGTACGGATAAATAATTCTTAATTAAAATGAGTGCTTCTTTCAGACAAGATAAGTCACAAGCTATTCCTCTTTTAACATTAATTAACTCTAACAAACTGAGACAACTTTAACATTAACTAAGTATTAACCAAGTAACAAAATAATATCCTATTTTCACAATCTTCTTGCCTTATTATCCCCATAATGACAAAGTATGCAAGCCCTCCAAGGTCCCTTGCCCCTTGCCCCAAAATGGATCTGGTTCTCATTTGTCTATGGGCCCCAGAAAATCCTTTTACTTCTCTCAACTGGCCTATCTAGTTTATCTACAACAAACTTCCTTTGGGGTCCCAGCACCCCCAAACCTCTAGACCTCATCATAACCATTATGAGAAATAAAAGGATCCTGACTTATATAGGAATATACTAGTAACAGATGAATACTTAATTCTGAAATTCTAGGCCAAATAACTCAATCTTATACTTGCATCTTATTACAATAACCTCAGATGTTCCTGCATCAATCTATTGTTTAATAGATTAGATATTTATGCTTACAGAACTTATGATTATAAGAATTTGCCATGAAAGAACAGGGACATAACTAAAGTAAGGGAACAATGCTTCCCTAGATTCAAGTCAATTTCAGGCAGAAGTTATATAATGATGAACTGAACTGAGCCAGTATTAAAGTCTGCCAGGTGTCATAGTGGGGAAATTGAGTCAGGAGAATCCTACCTCAGCCATGCAGAAAAGTGGTTCTCCCGACCTTCCCATGAGAACACCCTCTTGCAGCTCATAGATGCAGCTCACAAACCTCTTTGCAGGTTGCTGATGTCATGGGTCAGTAGCTCAATCAGTTCCTCATTAACCATACCTGGAGTTAGACTCAGAATAATAGCCCATTAACAGTCCCCAAGGTCTTAGATAGCAAATTCCCCTTATCAGTGTTTCAGGTGGGACTATAGTTTCACATTAATTAGGAAACATCTCAGAAGTGAGCTCTAAGTAGTTTGCATAACTTCCTACACATGTTCTGGTTCCTAAGAACATCCTGAGTAAAATAAAATTTCCATTAATATCATAAGTTGCTACTTTAAATAAATCTGCCTTTCTGTTTCTCAAACTTATTTATGCCTCTCTAACCATTCTTAATCTGAAGGAATGAGACACTTTTAGGGCTTGAATCCTATACATATGATAAGTTCAAACAGTAATTTTAACTCTTGCTAGGCCATGGAATAAATTCAGATCAAAACAGTAAGATTTTTCCTACTTAGAGCTTATTACAGAAATTTAGATGCTTAGCCTTAGATCTCTGATGCTGCTTCCATTTAAACTATTTCTCGAAAAGCACCCAGTTAAGTCCAATCCAAGGACAGAACAAACCCAGGAATGAAACTGTTAGAATGAAACTGTTAGAAGTTCATAGTAGCTTTGGACATAATTTTCTCACAAATAAACATTTAGTAGGCCCTCTAAAAGAATATCAGAGATTTCATCAAAACTTTTTTTTCATAAAAGTATATCCCTTTCTTAAAAACAGCTTACAGTTTCCTAATTACCATAAAATTCCTAGTTACCTAAATTCTCTAGTCAAAAGGTATCTGTATAAGAATTATGAGATTTTACAAAATCTCTTTTTTTTGCATAATTACCAAGTTTCTTTTCACACACACACACACACACACACAATACTTTTACCAGTGCATGACTAAAACAATAACTCCAAATAGCTTAGTTAACAATTTTAAACTTCATAAGTGAGAGCCAGATAATCCCAGCTAAAACTTCCCTTTAAATACAAACAAAACTTGGAAGTTCTCATTTCTTAAATTACAGTACTTAAAAAGAAATGTTACAAAATGGGATCATATAGAAAAACCCAACACCCTGATCCATTCCTTTTTTTTCTTTCTCTGAAGGCACAATTCTTAATCTAATCAACATTCTAGATTATAAAATAAATTGCCCTTCCAACAACATAGCTAATACAATTACTTACCAGATTACATCATATAAGAAGTTTCAGAAATATGTAAGAAGTATATTAAAGCTTGAAACAGACCCAATTAATTATTAACAGAAAAGAAACTTTTCTTTCTTTCTGAACCCCTTTAGTAGGTCCAACCATCTCCTGGGGCCACTCCCACCCCTATTGACCAACTTTTCTCTTATCTATGCTATCCCTTCATAGTCTTTTACTGGTATGATAGCCTCAGGCCACATCTAGATTCAACCTTAATGACACTCCCAATCAAGGCAGTTGGTAGATGGACCATTAGTCCCTGCCTTAAGAGCCTGGCCCATATGGCCCATCCCCCAATAAACCCGGACTTTAGCCTAAAGAAGACATAGGTTGAAAAAAAATATTTTATTTCTGATTGAGACCCTGATATATGATATATACTTCATTAATTCCAAAACAATGCATTTCAAGTTGTTCACAATAAAATATGTTTGTACAACAGGTCATACATTATAAAATTATTTCCACAATAGTAATAAACTTTGAAACAACCCATTATCAATTTAGATGAATGCACTTCTAATTCACTTTGTACAAAAAAAATCATTCATCTTATAATTAATATGTTAAAACTATAACTTTCAACCACCATACATTTTTTATAATAGTCAAGATTTTAAATGAAGATCTGCTATCATCTTATAACCAAATATACCTCACTAGATATTTAACAGTTTTAAATTATCTCACTTTTATCACTAAAAGACCCATTCCAGGTCAAGAGTTACTTTAACACCATTTCTACCTCACAATGGTCCCTCAAATTTTACAATGTAAGAGTTGTGGAAATACAATACAATTTAGAAAATAGTAATAACTTAAACAATAAACTTCAGATAATATTAATTGCATTTTAGATTATCATATATAGAAATTATCACTCTTATTACTCTTAGTACTTTTAACAATTATATTAAATAATAATAATGCTACTTCTAACATATGCCATTGTATTTACAATCATATCTTTTTTGTCCCATAACAACCATTGTTTTTTTTTCCTTTACAGAACAGTAAACCTAAATCTAATCAGATCCGAATTTATAATCACTAATGATAAATATTTAAAAACATTCTTGTTTTAAATCCAATATTCTTGGCCCTTTAAAAGGAAATATTCTTCACAAAATTATATATTCCCTTAAAAAGACATGTAGTGATAATTCCTGCTTTAAACAATTCTCTCCCTTTTTCTTTCCTACTTCCTTATGGGAGCAAAGAAAAAGTCCCCTCTATGTCTTAAAGGCTTATCAGATAAAGCCACCTTCCCAATAACCATCCAAGGGTGGGGAACTTAAGGCTACCCTCACCCAAATTTTCCAAAATCTGAAGGGAGATAAGGATCACAAATCCAGAGAACAGCATTCTCCATCTCCCTCTCTTTCTCCCTCTCTCCTCCCAAATAGCTTTTACAACTTTACAACGCATTCTAAATAAATCACTGAAATCTTAAAGTAATCACATTAAAAGACAGAAAAATCCTTATTTTTTTTTCCAACTCAAACACATTGCCTTGATATCAGATATATTGGCAGGAGGGATACAAAGACAGCAATTCAAACTCTTAACCTTAGGATCCTATTAAACCTGAATTCAAATTCTTCTCAGCCTTTTTTTCCCCTCTTTTGGCCCTAGTCAATTTGGACTGTATGCTCTAGATCTATATCAGTAAAGACTACTTGCTGCACCTTCCACTAATTTCTGAGAGATTCTCTCCCTGCTTTTTTATTCTAATCTCAATCTCCTGCTAAAAGACACTGGAGCTCTTTCTCACTGTTCCTTCTCCAATATCAGACCTCAAAAGTTACCCAAAATTTTTTTCTGGCAGACACAAAACATCCACAGAGAGACAGACAGACAGACAACATGCACACGATTCTAACTTTAACCTTGATGGATCAAAAGAAATTCATTTTGTCCTGGGATCTCTTTTGAATGGGTACTGAGGTTTTTCCATAGTCTGGCTTCCCCCCGCTAATAGTGGTGCTAGCATTTTCATCTTATTATTATTCCAGGTAGACTAACTAACTTTCTTCCCACTGGATTGTTTTGGAGAATCTCAGGGGGCAATCTTTTGCTCTCCTTAGGTACCTTTATTCTAGAGCCTTTTGCCTCCATCTTAGGACTTTTACTGTGACAGTTCTTTGGACTGGCCTTGCCTAAGATCTAGGACTTATACTCTGATGGTCCTTTTGGACTGGCCTCACCTAAAACCCCTGAAATCTCACTCTGAGAACCCAAACTAGGGTTGACCTGGTTAGAGGGGTGGGTTACCTGGGCTAACAAGGGCAGATAGTCGTTCATTCACTCCTTCCCAATTGGATGCTCCAGAGTCCTTGGTCAATCTGGACACAGGCACTGAGGGAAGACAGAGACTGCTCAAATGAAGCAGGAGCACTCTTCTCTGGGTTCCTTCTTTTCCAGGTCCACTATCAATGTGGATTCCCATTGCACAAATTGTTAGAAAAATCTAAAACAAGAAATCTACTACAGTGAGTGAGCAAAGGAAAGCCATTATTATGCTTCTCTTGAGAGAGGCAGCCACAACACACTTTAGTAGCACATGGGCTCAGAGTTGTTTTAATTTGCATTTCTCCAATCAAGAGTGAGTTACGGTATTTTTTTTTAATTTGGCTATAGATAGTTTTGATAACTTCATCTGAAAACTTATCATATCTTTTGATCATTTATAATTTGAGGAATGGTTCTTATTTTTATAAATTTGACTCAGTTCTCTGTATGTTTGAGAAATGAGGTCTTTATCAGAGAAACGTGCTTCAATTTTTTTTCACACTTACTATTACTAAATGTATTTCTCAATCCTACCCCCCCCCCACAGGTTTATTCCATCTTCTCACTCCTTTTACCTGACTGTAGAGTCCCAGAGTGTTTTGTTTCTGATTACCTCATCCCCTCGTCTTCTCTCCCTTATTGCCCCACTTTCTCTTATCCCCTTCCCCTCCTACTTTCCTGTAGAATAAGGTAGATTTCTATGAACAATTGAGTGTGTATACTATTCCCTCTTTAAGCCAGTTCTGATGAGAGTTTCACTCATTTCCCCCACCTTCTCCCTCTTACCTTTCCACTGTAAAAGCTTTTTCCTGCCTTTATCATGTGAGATAATTTACTCTATTTAAACTCTTCCTTTCTCTTTCTCCCAATACATTGCTCTC
Source organism: Vombatus ursinus (assembly GCF_900497805.2). Taxonomy (NCBI): domain Eukaryota; kingdom Metazoa; phylum Chordata; class Mammalia; order Diprotodontia; family Vombatidae; genus Vombatus; species Vombatus ursinus. The sequence continues at coordinate 22,368,602 of NW_020954610.1, forward strand.
TCCACCCTTAATTTTATTTCATTTTTTATGTATCATCCCTTCAAATTCAACTCACACCTGTACCCTCTGTCTATATATACTCCTAACTACCCTAATAATGAGAAAGTTCTTTTAAGTTACAAATATCATCTTTCCATGTAGGAATGCAAATAGTTCAACTTTTATAAGTCCCTTACTATTTTCCTTTTCTGTTAACGTTTTTATGCTTGTCTTGAGTCTTGTATTTGAAAGTCAAATTTTCTATTCAGCTCTGGTCTTTTCATTAAAGGTGCTTGAATGTCCTCTATCTCACTGAATATTCATTATTTCCCCTCATGGATTATACACATTTTTGCTGGGCAGATGATTCTTGGTTGTAATTCTAGCTCCTTCACCCTCGAAAATATTATATTCCAAGCCCTTCAATCCTTTAATGTAGTAGCTGTTAAATCTTGTGTTATCCTGACTGTGGCTCCATGATACTTGAATTGTTTCTTTCTGGCTGCTTGCAATATTTTCTCTTTGACCTGGGAACTCAGGAATTTGGCTATAATATTCCTGGCAATTTTCATCATGGGATCTCTTTCAGGAGGTGATCATTGGATTCTTTAAATTTCTATTTTGCTCTCTGGTTCTAGAATATCAGGGCAGTTTTCCTCGATAATTTCTTGAAAGATAATCCCCAGTGTCTTTTTTTTTATCATAGCTTTCATGAAGTCCAATAATTTTTGAATTATCTCTCCCTGATGTATTTTCCAGTTCAGTTTTTTTTCTAATGAGAGATTTCATATCGTCTTCTATTTTTTTTAAATTCTTTTGGTTTTGTTTTATTGTTTCTTGATTACTCATAAAGTCATTAGCTTCCATTTGTTCCATTCTAATATTTAAGGATTTATTTTCTTCAGTGAGCTTTTCAACTTCCTTTTCCATTTGGCCAATTCTGCTTTCTAAGGAATTCTTTTCTTCATTGGCTTTTTGGACCTCTTTTACGATTTGACCTGATCTGTTTTATAAGGTGCTATTTTCTTCAGTTTTTTGTGCGTTTGTGTGTGTGTGTGTGTGTGTGTATGTGTGTCCTTTAGCAAGCAGTTGACTTGTCTTTCATGATTTTCTTGCATCACTCTCATTTCTCCTCCCAATTTTACCTCTATATCTCTTACTTTTTTTTTTCCAAAATTACTTTTTGAGCACTTCCATGGCCTGAGACCAATTCATATTTTCCTTGGAGGCTTTGGATGTAGGAACTTTGACTTCATTGTCTTCTGAGTGTATGTTTTGATCTTCCTAGTCTCCACAGTAACTTTCTACAGTCAGAGCTTTTTTTTTTCTCCTGTTGCTTGCTCATTTCCCCAGCTACGTAGTTGACTTTTAGCTCCTTGTTAAAGTAGGGCTCTGCTTCCAGCGTGGAAGGTGTGCTGTTGTAAGCTTCAAGGATTTTGTGAAGTTGTTTTCAGAGATACTTCTAGGGACCTGTAAATTTTCAGTTCTTCCCAAATGATATGATCTAAGAAAATGTGTTTCCTTTTTTTCTTTTTTTTTTCCTTTTTAGGCAATTGGGGTTAAGTGACTTGCCCAGGGTCACACAGCTAGTAAGTGTCAAGTGATTGGTCTGAGGCCAGATTTGAACTCAGGTCCTCCTGACTTCAGGGCTGGTGCTCTACTCATTGTGCCACCTAGTTGCCCCAGAAAAGGTGTTTACTACTCTCCTGACCTGTGTTCTTCTCTGTGAGTGACCACAAACACTCTTTTTTGCCCTGGAACTGTGAGGGGGATTCCCCTCTCCATTGCTAACGTAAGCTCTATTTTGCTAGTGCTCCTCCTTGCCCTAGGACTGCCACCAGGACTGTGAACTGAATTTAAGTGCAGACAATGCAACAGAATCCTGCCTCAGTGCCAGCAAAAAGACCCTTGTAATCTCCTTCTGACCAGTTGTTCAACATCCTTATTGTCTGTGGGCTGAGAACTCAGGAAACATCAGCTGTTGCTGCCACCGGTGATTCAGTCACCCCCAAGGCATGCTCCTGACTGGCTGATAAACGCTCTATAAATACATTTATGGTAAACATATTCTCATATTAGTCATGTTGTAAGGAAGAATTAGAATCAATGGGGGAATCACAAGAAAGAGGAAACAAAGCAAAACAGAAGGGGAAAAAAAGAACAAATAGTATGCTTTGATCTGCATTCAAATTCCGTAGTGCTGTCTCTGGATGTGGATAGCATTTTCCATCATAAGACTTTTGCAGATGGCTTAGATCCTTGCATTACTGAGAAGGGCTAAGTCTGTCAAAGCTATACATCACACAAGGTGGCTGTTACTGTGTATAACATTCTCCTGGTTAGGCTCACTTCACTGAACATCAGCCCACATAACTCTTTCTGGTTTTTTCTGAAGTCCACCTGTTCATCATTTCATTTTTTAAATTTATTTTAATTTATCAACAATCACTTCCATAAGCTTTTCAGTTTTAAATTTTTCCCCCTCCCTTCCCCCCCTTCCAAAGATGGCTCACAATCTAAAATAGGTTATACATATACATTCCTATTAAGCATATTTTAACATTAGTAATGTTCTAAGGAAGAATTACAACCAATAGGAGAAACCAACAGAAAGAGGAAATGAAATAAAACAGAAAAAAATATCAAATAGCATGTTTTGATATGCATTCAGACTCCACAGTTCTTTCTTTGGATGTGGATATCATTTTCCATCATGAGACCTTTGGATATATCTTAGATCCTTACATTGCTGAGAAGGGTTGAGTCTATCAATGTTAGTCATTGCACAATGTGACTGTTACTGTGTACAATGTTCTCCTGGCCCTGCTCATTTCACTCAGCATCGGTCCATACAAGTCTTTCCAGGTTTTTCTGAAGTCTGCTGCTCATCATTTCTTATAGCACAATAATATTCCATTACATTCACATACCACAACATGTTCAGCCATTCTCCAATTGATGAGCATCCCCTCAATTTCCAATTCTTTGCCACCACAAAAAGAGCTGCTATAAATATTTTTGTACATGTGGGTCCTTTTCCCATTTGTATGATCTCTGGGATACAGTCCTAGAAGTGCTATTGCTGGGTCAAAGTATATGCACATTTTTATAGCCCTTTGGTATAGTTCCAAATGGCTCTTCAAAATTGTTGGATCATTTCCCAACTCTATCAACAATGCATTAGTGTTCCAATTTTCCCACATCTTCTCCAACATCTCTCATTTTGCTGTTTTATCATGCTAGCCAATCTGATAGGTGTGATGTGGTACCTCAGGGTTGTTTTGATTTTCATTTCTTTAATCAATAGTGATTTAGAGCATTTTTTCATATGACTATAGATAGCTTACTTCATCTGCAAACTGCCTCTTCAAATTCTTTGGCTGTTTATCAGTTGGTGAATGACTAGTATACTTATAAATTTGACTTATTTCTCTACATATTTTAGAAATGAGGACTTCTCAGAGACACTGGTTGTAAAAGTTTTTCCAGTTTTCTCCTTCCCTCTTAAATTCACCCTTTTTATTTTTGAATGTGGTAATTTGGTTTTCTTCTTTTTTAAATTAAATTAAGGAAATGTTTATCTACTTTATTGTTTTTTTCTTAAAACCAGCTCTTAGTTTTGTTTATTTGTTCAATAGTTTTCTTAATTTCAATTTACTAATCTCTTCTTTGATTTTCAGTATCTCTAATTTGATATTTAATTTGGATTTTTAGCTTGTTCCTTTTCTATATTTTTTTAGTTGCATGTCCAATTCATATCTCCTCTTCATGTATTTTATTCATGTAAGCATTTAGAGATATAAAACTTCCCCTAAGAATTGGTTTTGCTGCATCCCATAAGTTTTGGTATGTTTTCTCATTATTTATATTCTGTTGAATGAAGTTATTATTATTTGTTGTTTGAATCATTCATTCTTTAGGATTATTTATTTGCCAATTATTTTTAGTCTATCTTTCCATGGCCATTTATTATATATAATTTTTATTGCATCATGACCTGAAAAGGATACGTTTAATATTTCTACCTTTTTGCATTGGCTTGGAAAGTTTTTATGCCCTAGTACCTGGTCGATTTTTATGTATGTGCCATGTACCTCCAAGGAAAAAGTATATTCCTTTCTATCCCCATTCTGTTTTCTCCAGAGGTCTACCATATCTAACTTTTCTAATATTCTATTCATCTCTTTAACTTCTTTCTTGTTTATTTTGTGTTTAGAATTCTCTATATTGGGGCGACAGGTGGGGTGTTTGAGGTCTTCCACTAATATAGTTTTGCTATTTCTTCCTATAACTCCCTGAACTTCTCCTCTAAGAATTTGGATGCTATACCTCTTGTAGCATATATGTTTAGTAACAGTATTACTTCATTGTCTATGGTGCCTTTTAGCAAGATGTAGTTTCTTTCCTTATCTCTTTTGATAAGATCTGTTTTTGCCTTTGCTTTGTCTGAGATCAGGATTGGTACCTCTGCTTTTTTTTCTTTTTTTTTTATTTCAACTGAAGAATAATATATTCTACTCCAGCCTTTTACCTTTTACCCTGTGTATGTCCTTCTGTTTCAAATGTGTTTCCTGTAAACAACATATTGTAGGATTATGGTTTTTAATCTATTTTGCTATCCTTTTCCATTTAATGGAAGAATTCATTCCATTCACATTCACAGTTATGATTACTATCTGTATCTTTCTCTCCATCCTATTTCCCTCCTGTTTATGCTTTTCTTTCTCCTTTTTCCCTTTCCCTCCTCACTAATGTTTTGGTTTTGACCACTGCCTCCCTCAAGGGATGATGTAATATTTGTGATAGGCACAGTTCATTTCTTCTTGACTATTCTGCCACTCACTTTGTCTATCCTAACAAGAAAAATAGGAGCAGTAGTATTTGTTGTCTTTTCTCTTAGAGTAGAGAGTCCATTCTCTGAGGGGTTCTTTCCATAGCCACTAGGCAGCCTAAGAAACAGGAATGGGCATGCTTGGTGGGGAAAGAGGATTTTTCCCATTTATACCTACAAAGCCACTATTTACAACCTCTGAGTTTTCTGAGGTTACAGTTGTTGTGAGAGTTCAATACTGTAGTGGAATGGTAAAGTTCAGGAGTTTTCAGAGGCAAGAGAGGATAGATTGAATTAGTATTGAGAGAAACTAAGAAAAGGAGAAGTATGATTATGCTGGATATATACTCTATCATTGCCTATTGTGTGATGGGAAGGGTTATGACTTCTCCTGCACCTATTTGTTTTATAATTTCTTGATTTCTCATAGAGTCATTACCTTCCATTTGCTCTAGGCTAATTTTTTAGGAATTATTTTCTTCAGTGAGCTTTGAACCTCCTTTTCCATTTGGTCAGTTCTGCTTTTTAAGACATTCTTCTTCTCATTGGCTTTTTGGACCTCTTTTGCCATTTGGGTTAGGCTATTTTTAAGGTGTTATTTTCTTCAGCACTTTTTGGGGTCTCGTTTAACAAGCTGTTGATATGTTTTTTGTGATTTTCTTCATCAATCTCATTTCTCTTCCCAGTTTTTCCTCTACTTCTCTTACTTGCTTCTTAAACTCCTTTTTGAGCTCTTCCATGGCCTGTGACTGATTCATATTTTTCTTGGAGGCTTTGGATGTAGGAGCTTTGACTTTGTTTTCTTCTTCTGGTTGTATGTTTTGATCTTCTTTGTCACCAAAGTAAGATTCTATAGTCTGAGTTTTTTTTGCACTGTTTGCTCATGTTCCCAGTCAATTACTTGACTTTTAAAATCTTTGTTAAGGTAGGGATCTGCTTCCAGTGTGGAGGGTGTACTGTCCCATGCTTCAGGAGTTTTGCGCAGTTGTTTTCAGAGATACTTCTAAAGACCTGTAAATGTTCAGTTCTTCCAAGGTGGTATGATCAAAGATGAGGTGTTTATTCCTTTCCTGCCCTGTGCTCTGGTCTATAAGTGATCATAAGCACTCTTTTCGGCCTTGGAACTATGAGGATTCCCTCTCAACTGCCACCACAAACTACACCACAGCAGGGTTCTTCCTTGCCCTAGGACTACACCCCAAGACTGTGATCCAGGTCCAAGCTTGGGCAAAGCAAGAGAATCCTGTCTCAGTGCCAGCAAAGAGATCCCTATAATCACCCTCTGATCAGCCACTCAATGCCCCTCTCCATTTGTGGGATGAGAGCTCCTGAAGCAACTGCTACCACTGTAGCTACCACTCAAGGGTTGCACTGGAGCCAGGACTGGATGGTGCTCCTCTCTGACCCAGGTCAGACAGATTTTTCCCCACTGACCTTCAAAGTGGTCTTTGGCATTTGTGCATTGAAAAGTCTCGAATCTGCCACAGCTGCCCTTGATTTAGTCTCCTAAGACCTTCTTCAGGTTTGCTGGAGACCCATTTTTTAAATGGTTTTTTTTTAATTTTTAAAATGTGTTTTTAAAACTTTGGGTTACAAATTTTCTCCCTTCCTCCCTTTCCACCCACCCTTCATTGAAAAGACAAACATCTTGATACAGGTTATAGATGTGTAGTCATGCAAAACACTTCCATAGTAGTCCTGTTGTGAAAAACTAAGTGTATTTCCCTTCATCCTATCCTACCTCCCATTTATTCTATTCTCTCTTTTGACCCTGTCCCTCCTCAGAAGTGTTTGCTTTTGATTATCCCCTCCCCCACTCTATCCTCCCTTCTATCAACCCCCTCCTCTCTTGTCCCATTCCCCCCTTATTTTCCTATAGGGTAAGATAGATTTCCATACCCCATTGTGTATGTTATTCCCTCCTTAAGGCAAATTCTTTGAGAATAAGATTCACTCATTCCCTCTCACCTTCCCCCATTTCCCCTCCACTGTAAAAGCCTTTTTTTGTCTGTTTCATGTGAGATATTTTACCTCATTCTACTTTTCCCTTTCTCCTTCTCCCAGTATAATCCTCTCTCACCCCTTAATTTTATTTTCCAGATATCACCCCTTCATCTTCAACTCACCCTGTGCCCTCTATCTATCTATACATACATATAATTTTTTCCCCTCCCACTACTCTAATACTGACAAAGGACTCATGAGTTACAAATATCATCTTTCCCTGCAGGAATGTAAACAGTTCAACCTTAATAAGTCTCTTATGATTTCTCTTTCTTGTTTACCTCTTCCATGTTTCACTTGAGTCTTGTATTTGAAGGTCAAATTTTCTATTCAGTTCTGGTCTTTTCCACAGGAATGCTTGAAAGTCCCCTATTTCATCGAATAACCATTTTTTCCCCTGAAGGATTATATTCAGTTTTGCTGAGTAGGTGATTCTTGGTTGTAGTCCTATCTCCTTTGCCCTCTGGAATATCTTACCCCATGCCTTCTGGTCCCTTAATGTAGAAGATGCTAAATCTTGTGTTATCCTGATTGTGTTTCCACAATACTTGAATTGTTTCCTTCTGCCTGCTTGCAATATCTTCTCCTTGACCTGGGAATTCTGGAATTTGGCTACAACATTCCTAGGAGTTTTCCTCTGGGGATCTCTTTTAGGAGGTGAAAGATGATGGATTCTTTCAATTTCTATTTTGCCCTCTGGTTCTAAAATATCAGTACAATTTTCCTGGATAATTTCTTGAAAGATGATATCTAGGCTCTTTTTTTGATCATGGCTTTCAGGTAGTCCAATAATTTTTAAATTCTCTCTCCTGGATCTATTTTCCAGGTCAGTTGTTTTTCCAATGAGATATTTCACATTCTCTTCTATTTTTTTTTCATTCCTTTGGATTAGTGTTACAGTACCTTGATTTCTCAAATTGTCACTAGCTTCCAATTTCTCCATTCTCATTTTAAAGGAAGTACTTTCTTTTCAGTAAGCTTTTGGACTTCCTTTTCCATTTGGCCGATTTTGCTTTTTAGGGCATTCTTCTCCTCATTGGCTTTTGGGATCTCTTTTGCCATTTGGGTTAGGCTATTTTTAAGGTGTTATTTTCTTCAATATTTTTTGGGATGGTGACCCATTTTTGCCCATGTGGACCACACTGAACTGTGTCCCTCTCCCAGGCCAGTGCAACAGACCTTTCCTATCAACCATCCAGATTGTCTTTAGCTAGAAATTTGTTTCACTCTGTCTTTTTTTGGGTTCTGCTGCTCTAGAATTTGTTTAGAGTCTTTTTTTCCTGGTATTTCTAGGAGTTTGAGGGAGAGCTCAAGGGAGACACTGCTTTTACTCTGCCATCCTGGCTCTGCCCCTCCCTCTTCCACCTCTTTGGTTGAACACATGTCTTGTGGAGTCATGCTACATACACCTTCCTCCCCAGGAGACTAAGGTCCAAACTTTGGAGACCACTGACATGGAGGATGGATAATTTATATGTAATCAGAAGTTGACTAATATTTACAGTATTTTCTATCTATCCATTCATCTTCTATTAGCAGATACACAAAGCATTTTAAATTTTATTTTATTCTTATTTTTACTGAAATTCTATTAAGTTCATTAAATTTACAGATCTAGAAAATGGAAGAAGAAATGTCAGCAGTAGAAAATTGGCTATAATTTAAATTTATAAAAAATGTGATGTGAAGTGATGTGTATATATATAGGTATACACATATATGCAGTTGAAAGTAAGTCTAAATGTTTCTTTGTTTTCTACTTGTTTGGGGTGTTGTCATTTTAAAATTTGTATATTAAACTATCCCTTTCTTCTTTGATTGTGTTATAAACCTCAAGGCAGAAACTATTTGAGTAAACATTTCCTCATTTATCACAGAGATTAAATTCTTAAGAGATTAGATATATTTGAATTTGTTATTTTTAACTATTTGAATCTGCAATAGGAAATATAAAAACTGACTCCAATTTGGTAAAACAACAAAAAAAAGATCTTAATATAGAAAATATACACTACTCATTCCTCATTGAATTTGATGTGCCCGTAAAGTACATAAAGTATAGTACTTAGTAGAAATTCAGAGGCTTAAAAAAACTTTCATTTTATTAACTCTTTTTTTTTTTGTTTTACCTTTTAGCATTTTTCTTGTCATAGTCAGAGAAAGATAACTCTATGTAAAGTATGATTTTAGGTAAAAATGCTTTCTTTTAATATTTGATGGGATGATAAAATACAGTTTTCTTAATTTACACATGTAAAATTTTCAGTGCTACCATAACAACTTAACAGTATTGTTGTTCAGTTGTTTCAGTCATGTCCAACTCTTTGTGACTCCATTTGAAATTTTCTTGGCAGAGATACTACAGTGGTTGGCCATTTCCTTCTCCAGCTCTTTTTACAGATGAGGAAATTGATGCAAAAAAGGTTCAATGACTTGCCCAGGGTTACACAGCTAGTAAGTGTCTGACACCAGATTTTTAATTTGGGAAAATATGTCTTCCTGGCTCCAGGCCTCACAGTCTTTCAACTGTGACACCTAGATGCTCTAATATAAGTAATGTACTAGTGGTTAAATCAAAGAATATTATTTTATGATAATAAATATAATCTTGTCCACATTATAATAGTGATTTAAAGCAATCATGGCTCTCGTTAAAGGATTTAAAAATTCAAATGTGGATTCTAAATACAAGCTCTATGTTTCTTTACATTTATCTCTCCTAAATTCAACAAATAAAATATATTTGTTAAGTATCTTCTATATGCTAGGCATCATGTGGTATTTACTAGGGATACAAATACAATGAATGAAACAGTCCTTATGTAAAAAGTATACTTTCTACTGGGAAAAACAGTTACACACATATACATATAATAAATATAAATAGAATGAAGAAAAGGTATTCAAAGACTAAGAGGAATACTAACAGTTGGAGGGATTAGGAATGGTTTCAAGTAGAAGTTTGTGATTGAATGTCATGTTGAAGGAAGATGGGATTCTATGATGGAGGGGTAAGAAATGATATATCTAGCGTCCACATGTGAGGACCAAAGAAATGTCTTTTTACTTTTTTAAAGAAAAACACAATTTTTGCCTATATCCACACCCTCTCCTCCTTTTTTAAATTTTACTGTTAACCTTGAGAGATATATGAAATAATTGAAAAAAATTGGTCATGTTCACATATATCTTATGGTTGACTTCTTTCCCTACAGATTAATATAGAATTGTAAATGGATTTATTTCTTAACCTCATAATGAACTTATATCAACAAATTAGTTTACTTGTCTGATAAAATATCAATGAACTAATCTACTTGGGTACCAATTGCTTGGTTATTCCATGGACTTTTACATATGTAGTACAAAGTTTTGTAATACTTTCTATTCTTTATGAAGTTCTATTTAGGTTGTTTTGTTTTTTTTTAATAATTGTTTGTATTGAAGCCTTCAGTTCAGAAAGTAGTAGAATATTAACACTAGGTTCAAGGAATGAGAAAACAAAAACAAAGTGAAAATAGTATGCTTCTATCTGCATTCAGACTCCATAGCTCTTTCTCTGGATGTGGAGAGCATTTTCCATCATGAATCTTTTGGAATTGTCTTGAATAGTTGTATTGCTGAAAAGAGTTGAACCTCTTATAGTTGATCAATGCACAATGTTGCTGTTACTGTGTACAATATTATCCTGGTTCTGCTCACCCCACTCAGTATCAGTTCATGTAAGTCTTTCCAGGTTTTTATGAAATTCATCTGCTTATCATTTCTTATAGCACAATAGCATTGCATTGCATTCATATACCACAACTTTTTCAGTCACTCCTCAATTGAGGGGCATCTCCTCAATTTCCAGTTCTTTGCCACCACAAAAAGAGCTGCTGTAAATATTTTTGTACATGTGGGTCCTTTTCCCATTTGTATAATCTCTTTGAGCTCAGTAGATCTGACTTTATTTGTGTGAGGAGTGTTTTGTAATTGTGTTCATAGAGTTCCTGGGTTTGTTTTGGGAGGTAGAAGCCTAAATATTTTATAATGTCTATGGGAAGTTTAAATGGAATTTCTCTTTCTGTGTCACTATTGGGCTTTGCTGGTAATGTATAGAAATGCTAATGATTTATGTGGGTTTATTTTATAGCCTGCAATTTTGCTAATGTTGTATTTCAAGTAGTTTTTTACTTGATTTTCTAGGATTCTCTAAGTATATCATCATATCATCAGCAAAGAGTGATAGCTTTGTTTCTTCTTTGCCTATTCTAATACTTTCAATTTCTTTTTCTTTTCTTATTGCAAAAGCTAATGTTTCCAGTATGATATTGAACAACAGTGATCATAATGGACATCCTTGTTTCACTCCTGATCTCATTGGAGATGCTTCCAGCTTGTCCCCATTATATATGATGCTTCCTGAAGGTTTTAGGTAGATGCTATTTATTACTTTAGGTAGATGCTATTTACTACTTTATTCCCATTCTCTCTAGTGTTTTTAGCAGGAATAGGTGTTGTATTTGGTGAAAAGCTTTTTCTGCATCTATTGAGGTAATCATATGGTTTCTCTTAGTTTTAGTGTTGATATGATCAAGTATGCTGATAGTTTTGCTAAAATTGAACCAGCCCTTCATTCCTGGCATAAATCCTACCTGATCATAGTGTATTATTTTGTTGATAAGTTGCTGTAATCTATTTGCTAATATTTTATTTAAAATTTTTGCATCTATATTCATTAGAGAAATTGGTCTATAATTTTCTTTCTGTTTTGACTCTTCCTGGTTTAGGTATCAGCACCATATTTGTATCATAAAAAGAATTTGGTTGGACTCCTTCTTCATCTATTTTCCCAAATAGTCTATATAGTATTGGAATTAATTGTTATTTAAATGTTTGATGGAATTTGCTTATAAATCCATCTGGCCCTGGAGATTTTTCCCTAGTGAGTTCAGCAATGGCTTGTTCAATTTCTTTTTCTGAGATGGGGTTATTTAAGTATTTTACTTCCTCTTCTGTTAATCTGGGCAATTTATATTTTTTATAAATATGTATCCATTTCAATAAGATTGTCAAATTTATTGGTATAGAGTTGAGCAAAATAGTTCCTAATTATTGTTTTAGTTTCCTCTTCCTTGGTGGTGGATTTACCCTTTTCATTCCCGATACTGGTAACTTGGCTTTCTTCTTGCTTTTTTAAATTAAATTAGCCTAAATTTTATCTGTTTTATTGTTTTTTTCATAAAACCAACTCCTAGTTTTATTTATTAATTCAATAGTTTTCTTAATTTCAGTTTTATTAATTTTTCCTTTGGTTTTCAATATTTCTAATTTGTTTTTTAATTGAGGATTTTTAATTTGTTCTTTTTCTAGTTTTTTTAGTTGTATGCCCAATTCATTGATCTCCTCTTTTTCTGTTTTATTTATGAAAGCATTTAGAGATATAAGACTTCCCCTAAGAACTGCTTTCTCTGCATCCCATGAGTTTTTGTATGTTGTCTCATTATTGTCATTCTCTTGAATGAAGTTATTGATTGTTTCTATGATTTATTGTTTGACTCAATCATTTTTTAGGATTAGATATTTAGTTTCCAATTATTTTTTAGTTTATCTTTCCATGGCCCTTTATTACATATAATTTTCATTGCATCATGATCTGAAAAGAATGCATTTAATATTTCTGCCTTTATGCATTGCATTTTGAGGTTTTTATGTCCTAGTACATGGTCAATTTTTGTGTATGTGCTATGTACTGCTGAGAAAATAGTATATTCCTTTCTATCCACATTCAGTTTTCTCCAGAGATCTATCATACCTAAATTTTCTAATGTTCTGTTCACCTTAATATTTTTCTTGTTTATTTTGTGGTTAGATTTATCTAGTTCAGAGAGGGGGAGGTTAAAGTACCCCACTAGTAGAGCTTTGCTTTCTATTTCTTCCTGTAACACCCTGAACTTCTCCTCTAAGAATCTGGATGCTATACCATTTGATGCATGTATGTTTAGTAATGATATTACTTCATTGTCTGTGGTGCTTTTTAACCAGATGTAGTTTCCTCCCATAAGATCTATTTTTGTTTTTTCTTTCTCTGAGATCAGGATTGCTACCCCTGCTTTTTTTTTTTTTTGCTTCAACTGAAGCATAATATATTCTGCTCCAGCCTTTTACCTTTATACTGTGTGTGTTCCTCTGTTTCAAATGTGTTTTCTGTAAACAACATATTGTAGGATTATGATTTTTAATCTATTCTGCTATCTACTTCCATTTTATGGGAGAGTTCATCCCATTCATATTCACAGTTATGATTTCTATCTTTGTCTTTCTCTCCATCCTTTTCCCCCCATTAATGATTTTCTTTCTCCTTTCTCCTTATCCTTCCTCTCTAGTGTTTTGCTTTTGACCACCACCTCCCTGAGTCCTGCCTCCCTTCTATTAGCCCCTTCCCTTTTCTTCCCCTTTACCCTTACTGTTTCTTCCTTCCTTTTTATCCCCCCACCCCTTTCTTTTCCTTTTTGCCTCCTACTGCCTATATGGCAAGTTAGATTTGTATAGCTAACTGATTCTCTCATTTCCTTCTTGAGCCAAATCTGATGAGAGTAAGGTTCAAACAATGCTCATCCCCCTCCCTTCTTTCCCCCTGCTTTAATAGGTTTTTTTGTCTTTTCCTATAATGTAATTCACCTTGTCTGCCTCCTCCTTTCCTTTTCTCTCAGTACATTTTCTTAGATCAGATTAATCCCCTTACTTGGATCCATTTAACCCACTTGATTAGATTTTTGTTTTTATCATTACAATAAAGTCAACTCATATCCACCCCCTTTATGTGTACCCCTTTAACAAGGTGTAATAACAATACAGTTTTCAAGAGTTACAAGTGTCATCTTCCTTTGTGGGGATGTAAAGAGTTTGCCCTTATTAACAATATACTGTATCTTTCTGCCCCTTTTACCTTTTTATGTCTCTCTTGAGTCTTGTATTTGAAGATCAAATTTTCTATTGATCTCTGGTCTTTTTATCAGGAAAGTTTGGAGGTCCCATATTTTGTTAAATATCCATCTTCTCCCCTGAAAGATCATGCTCATTTTCACCGGGTAGTTGATCCTTGGTTGTAATCCAAGCTCCTTTGCTTATGGAATATTATATTCCATGACCTACTGTCTTTTAATATAGAAGCTGCTAGTTCCTGTGTAATCCTGACTGTTGTTCCATGATATTTAAATTGTTTCTTTCTGGATGATTGTAAGATTTTCTCTTTGACCTGGTATTTTGAAATTTGACTACTATATTCCTTAGTGTTTTCAATTTGGAATCTCCTTCAAGAGGTGATTTGTGGATTATTTCTATGGCTATTTTGCCTTCTGGTTCTAGGACCTTAGGGCCATTTTCCTTGATGATTTTCTGAAAGATACTGTCCAGGCTCTTTTCTTCATAGTGATTTTCAGGTAGACCAATAATTTTTAAATTGTGTTTCCTGGATTGATTTTCCAGGTTAGTTGTTTTACCAATGAGGAATTTTATGTTTTCATGTATTTTTTTCATTTTTTTGTTTCTGTTTGACTGATTCTTGCACTCTTATAGAGTCATTAGCTTCTATTTGCCCAATTCTAATTTTTAACAAATTGTTTTCTTCTATTGGATTTTGTACCTTTTTCCCCATTTGGCCAATTGTATTTTTTAGGGACTTGTTTTCTTCAGTTTACTTTTTGTGCAGTTGTCCAATTGTATTTTTAAGAACTCTTCTACCTCTCTCATTTGACTTTTAAAATACTTCTTGAGCTCTCTAAGAATGCTTTTTGGGCTTTGGACCAGTTCATATTCACTTTTGAGTTTCTAGATGTGGGTTCAGCCACAAGCTCTGGCATGGTAATGCTTCCCCTGCCCTGGAACTGTGACTTGGGACTGTGACTCAGATCTGAGTATGGACAATGCAACAGATTTCTACACCCAGTTTCAGCAAAGGGACCCTGTAATCTCTTTCTGATCAATTGTCTGACTTCTTGTTATCTATGCACTGAGAGCTCTGAAGCAGCTACTGTGGCTGTTGATTCATTTGCCTCAAGAACTACCATTGGTTTGCTTGGATACCATCTCTACTGGCAAAGCCTGTGCTCACTCTCAAACCCATGCAATAAGCATTTTTGGCTGACCTTATAAGTTGTCTTGAGTTGGAAAACTATTTCAATCTCTTCTTTTTTGGGCTCTCTCACTCATTATTTAAAGTTTTCTGGAGGGAAATTTGGGAGAACTCAAGTGATTCCCTGCCTTTTTGCTACCATCCTTGCTCTGTCCTGTCTCTCTGTTTTAGTCATGTTTTTTTCGGGAAACAACATACTGTTAGATTCTTATTTTCTATCCATTCTGCTATATTCTTCTGTTTTAAGGGTAAATTCATTCCATTCCCATTCACTGTTATTATGACTAACTGTGCATTTCTTTCATTTTATTTCCTTCTGCTTATCCTTCTTTCTCTTTCTCTCCCTTATCTTCAGTCTGTTTTGCTTCTGTCTGCTTTCCTCTTTTATCCACCTTCTGTTTCATCTTCCACCTTTCTCTGAAACCCTTCCACTTGCACTTCACTTTTGGGTAAGCTAAAATTCTATAGCATACTGAATTTGTATATATTTATTCCAGCATCTTTGAAATAATATAAATAGTTGGAAAAAAATCAGTTACTCATGGGTAGGCAGGGCTAATATAATAAAAATGACAATTCCATATGAACTACTTTATTTATTCAGTGCTATACCAATCAAACTACCAAAAATTATTTATAGAGGTCAGAAAAATAATGACAAGATTCATATGGAATAACAAAAGTCCAGATTATCAAGGGAACTAATGAAATGAAATGCAGGAGAAGGTTGCTTAACTGATCCAGATCTTAAATTGTATTTTAAAGCATCAATCATCAAAACTACCTGGTACTGGCTAAGAAATAGAATGGTGGAACAGTGGAATAGGTTAAGTATGCAAGGCATAGTAGTCAATGACTATAGTAATCTACTCTTTGATAAACCCAACAACCTCAGCCTCTTGGGATAAGAACTCAGTATTTGAAAAAAAAAAAACTGCTGGGAAAACTAGAAAACAGCATGGCAGAAACTAGGCATAGACCAAAATTTCACACCATATATCATAATGAAGTCAAAATGGGTTCATGATTTAGATATAAAGGCTGATACTATAAGCAAACTGGGAGAGCAAGAAATAATTTACCTGTCAGATTTATGGAGAACAAAAGAATTCAGGACCAAACAGGTGGTAGAGAACACTACAAAATGCAAAATGGATAATTTTGATTACATTAAATTGGAAAGATTTTGCAAAAACAGAGTCAATGCAACCAAGATTAGAAGAAAAGTAAAAAATTGGGAAAGAACTTTTACAACCAGCATCTCTGATAAGAGTCTCATTTCTAAAATATATAGAGAACTAAGTCAAATTTATAAAAATACAAGTCATTCTCCAATTGATAAATGGTCAAAGGATATGAACAGGTGGTTCTCAGAGGTAGAAATTAAAGCCATCTATAGTCATATGAAAAAATGCTCTAAATCACTATTGATTAGAGAAATGTGAATCAAAACAACTCTGAGGTATCACATCTAGCCCATCAGATTGGCCAACATGACAAAACAGGAAAATGATAAATTTTGGAAAAGATGTGGAAAAATTGGAACACTAACACATTGTTGGTGGAGTTGGGAAATGATTCAAACATTCTACTGAGGAATTTGGAACTGTGTCCAAAGGGCTATAAAAATGTGCATATCCTTTGACCCAGCAATAACATTTCTAGGGCTGTATCCCAAAGAGATCATACAAATGGGAAAAGGACCCACATGTACAAAAGTATTTACAGCAACTCTTTTTGTGGTGGCAAAGAATTGGAAATTGAGAGTATGTACATCAATTGGGGAATGGCTGAACAAGTTGTGGTATATGAATGTAATGGAATACTATTGTGCTATAAGAAATGATGACAGGCAGACTTCAGAAAAACCGGGAAAGACTTGTATGGACTGATGCTGGGTGAAGTGAACAGAACCAGGAGAATGTTATACACAGTAACAGCCATGTTGTGCAATGACTAATGTAGATAGACTTAGCCCTTCTCAATAATGCAAAGATCGAAGACATCTCCAAAGGTCTCCTGATGGAAAATGCTATCCACAAAGAAGAAAGAATTATGGATTTTGAATGTAGATTGAAGCATTCTATTTGTTATTTTTTTCTTCTGTTTTGTTTTCTCTTTCTGATGGTTCTTCCTATTGATTGTAATTCTTCTTTACAACATCACTAATGTGAAAATATATTTAATGGGAATGTATATGTAACCTATATCAGATTGTGTGCTGTCTTGGGGAGGGAAGGGGGCAGGGAGAGGGAGAAAAATTTAAAACTCAAAATTGAAGTGATTTTTGAGAAATCAAAATAAATTAATAAAATCTTTTTTAAATATATAAATGAAAATGAGGATCATATTGCTTAACCCCACCTTAACTATTTTCCCTTCCACTGTAAAAACCTCTTTCTTGCATGCCTCTTTTATATGCTTCCACATTCTTTCTCTTTCCCCTTTTCATGGGGCATCCCACTTTCTTTCCTATCATTTTTTAATGTCACCCCAATATAATTGACTTATCGCTATGCCCTCTCTGTGCAGAATCCTTCTAACTGTTCTAATAATTAGAAAGTTCTTAGAAATCACCTCATCTTCCCATATAGCAATGTAAAGCACTTAACCATACTAAGTCCCTTATGATTTCTTTTTCATGTTTACCTTTTTATACTTCTCTTGAAAGTCAGATTTGCTATTCAGCTCTGGTCTTTTCATCAGCACTGATTAAAACTCCTTTATTTCATTAGATATCCATTCTTTCTATTGAAGGCTTGTGTTCATTTTCACTGAGTAGGTTATTCTTGCTTGTAATCTCAGTTCTTTTGCCTTCCAGATTATTGTATTCCAAACCTCTTCTCTTTTAACCTGGTACCTGCTAAATCTTATGTGATCCTGACTATAGCTCCACAATATTTATATTATTTCTTTCTGGCTCCTTGAATTGTTTCCTCTTTGATCTGGGAGCTTTGGATTGGGCTATAATATTACTTGCACTTTTCTGCTTTACCCTCTAGTTCTGGTATATCAGAACAGTTTTATAATTTCCTGGAACATGATGTTTAGGTTTTTTCTTTGATCTTGGCTTTCATGTAGTCCAATAATTATTAATTTTTTTCTTCTATTTTCCAGGGTATTTTTTCCAATGAGAAATTTCACATTTTCTTCTTTATTCTTTTATTTGTGTTTTATTGTTCTTTGGTGTCTCATGAAGTCAATAGTTTACACTTGTACAATTGTACTTTTTGAGGAACTATTTACTTCAGTATACTTGTGTACCTCTTTTTTCAATTCCAGTTTTTTAGAAGTTCTTTTCATCAGTAAAGTTTTGCATTGCTTTTTACATTTAACCGATATTTTAAAGTGCTATTTTCTTCTATGTTTTTATGCCTCTTTCCGAGCTGTTAATTTTTTTCATCATTTTCTTCCCTTGCTCTAATTTCTTTTACCGCCTTTTTTCTGGCATTCTTGTTTGATTTTGAAAATAAATTTCAGTTCTTCCAGGAATTCTTGTTCAGCTTATGTCCTATGCATGGATTTTTTTTTCTTTGAGACTCTGCCTGTAGCTATTTAATTTTTGTGTTCTTCTGAGTGTGCTTTGATCTTCCCTGACATTATAGTAACTTTTATGATTTGGTTATTTTTCATTGTTTCTTTTTTTCAGACAATTTCTTCACTTGGAACTTTATGTTAAAATTAGGCTCTGTTCCTGAAGGGGGAGGGGTGACCCAGGAAGGGGAACTATCTCAAGTTTTAGGCTTTTTCACAATTTTCTTTTAAGTGCTAGTTTTGGGAATTTGGAAGTTTTTGCTGTTTTTAAGGTGATATGATATGGTGAGAGGTGTGGTTATTTCTCTTTTGGTCTGTACTCTGCTCTTTATCCAGAAAGAGTCCCTGATCCCATAGGATTACAATTGATACTGCTTCTCAAGATCCCTGCTCCATTGGAACTTCAAGCAATATTGCTTCAGTGGGCTTCTGCTCCCTCTTGACTGAAACTGTTCCTCTGTGTTCTTGAACTGTAACCCAGAACTGGGTATAGACAATAGAGTTGCCAAACAGCACCTGATCCTTCATCCAGTGGTACAAAAGGAGTGCACTCTAATATGTTCCCTTGTTGTCTCTGGCTTGAGAGCTCCAAAAGCTGCTGCTCCTTCTAGAGCAGCACTTTGTCCTACCAGGTATTTCTTCCACATAAACTCTGGAGCAACCCCACTCCCATATCACAGATCTTGGATTCTGACCTCCTACATTGTTTGGACTGTAAGAATGTCTAGAGCTGACCTTTTGTTGACTCCAGAATTTAATTTGAATCATTATTTTAAAGCTGTTTGGATGGTTATGTTAGGAAAACTTAGCTGAGTGTTTCCTCTATTCCAACATCTTGACCTCATCTCTAGAAATCTGATAGATTCATACTTGAGACATCTTCAGTTCAATTTCTCCTTGATAGCATGGTGATTGACTGAGAAATGTAACAAACAAGAAACTTATCAAACATTCCTCTGTGGGGAGACTACTGTATTAGGGAATAGAGGGGAAATATTTTGAAAATATTCAGCCTTTATCTTCTATGAACTTATAGACATTAGAAAATTATTGTGTTCTATAATTAACTTTACCTAAATTCATTAGAATGTTGTAAGCCAAAGGGTTAAGTGACATTTAAGTGAAGAGGAGTTTGTTAGCAACAAAGATATCCACAAAAGTTCATAGAAAAGATGATATTTGGGTTGACCTCAAAGAAATGACAGAAATGCATTAGTCAAAGAAGAGGAGGTAAGGTGTTCTGGATGTACAGTAATGAGTGCCTGAAGGTAAAGAATCATGACAACACAGTGGGTGGTTAGGGGATAATTAAGCTGGAACAGAGAATGCATGAAAATTGGGGTGGCATGTTTGTGGAGGGCCTTGACTATTTGGTAAAGAATCTGAATGTTGGAATTTGATTTGGATAATAGAGCATGACCAAGGATTTTGAGCAGAAGAGTGAAATGACCATATTTTTTCAAGAGAAAGTGTATGATGGCAATGATTTTTTGGTGTTGTTATTGGTTATCAAAGAGGACCAAAATGACATCAGTATGCTAGATATTTCAATTCTGCTCTCTCATAGAGCACAGTACCTTTGCCAAAAAGGGCCCAACATAGAATGGTCCTGTGCCAGTATCTTGTATGTCACATATTCAATTCTAAAGTTCTTAAGAGAGACCTTAAATGTCCTTATATTGCTTCTTCTAACCACCAATGGAGTACTTGTCCTCTGTGAGTTTTCCATAAAATAGTCTTTTTGGCAAGTGTACATTTTGTACTCAAACAATGTGGCCCATCATGCTTACTCTCTCTGCAGTAGAACTTCAACACTTGGCAGTTTAGTTCAAGAAAGGACCTAAGTGTCTGGTATCTTAACCTGCCAAGGGATCTTTAGAATCTTCCTAAGACAACTCAAATTCCTAAGACAATTCAGTTTCCTGGCATGGTGCTGGTATACTGTCCAGGTTTCACAGTCATACAGCAGTGAAGTCAGCACAATGATTCTGTAGAACTTCAGTTTAGCAGGCAGTATAATACTTCTTCTCTTTCACACTTTCACTCAGAACTTCCCAAACATTGAGCTAGCTCTGTTAATGCATGCCTCAACCTCATTATCAATGTATACATCCCTGGGAAGTACACTGACAAGGTAAGTGAACTTCTCCACAGCATTCAAAACTTCTCCAGTTGCTGTAACCAATGGTTCAATGGATGAATGGCATGGTGGTGGCTGATGGAGCACCTGTGTTTTCTTGGTGTTAATTGTTAGGTCCAAATTATTACAAGCAGCAGAGAATCAATCCATACTTTGTTGTATCTCAGCTTCAGAGGCTGCATTAAGTGCACAGACATCTGCAAACAGAAAATCATGCACCAACAATCCCTTAACTTGGGTCTTGGTTTCTAGTCTATTCAAGTTGGAGAATTTACCATCAGTATGGTAGCTGACCTTGATGTCATGTTCTTCCTCATCAAAGGCATTTGACAACATGGCTGAAAACATCATGCTAAAAAGCATGAGAGCAAGCACACACCCTTTTTCACTCCATTGGTGACGGGGAAAGTATGAGAGCATTATCCATTATCCAGAACATGGGCAAACATTCTGTCAAGAAAATTGACATACATTGACGAAGAACTTCTCTGGTAACCAAATTTTGACATAATTTTCCATAAGCCCTCCCAATATCAAAGGACTTGGTCAGATCTACAAATGTGTACAGACATCCGTTCTTCTCCTGGCCTGTCTCTTGGAGTTGTCAGGTAGCAAACACCACATTGAGTATTCTTCAGCCCTTTCTGAAGCCACACTGGCTCTCAGGTAGATGACCAACTTCCAGGTGAAGGATCAGCCTATTAAGGAGGACTCTGGAAAGAATCTTGCCAACAATGACTAAGAGAGAGACCACTCTGTGATTGTCACAGAAAAATCTATTTCTTTTACCTTTATAGAGATGAACAATGGAGGTATCCTTGAACTCCTGTGGGATAACCTCCTCTTGACATATAACCTGGAAAATTTCAGTCAGCTTTTGTATGAGCAGTGGACCCCCTACCTTGTAAATCTTAGCTAGAATAGAATCATCAACACCTGCTTTGCCACACAAAAAGAGCCTAATGGCATTCAAAACCTCTTCTTCAGCTACAGAGGGATTGACTTTAACATGACGTAAGTGGTCAGTGGCTTCAGCATTGATTGATGATGGTCTGTTGAGAACACTATGAAAGTGTTCAACTAATCTATCCAGGATCATATCCTTATTGCTAATCAATGTAGCTCTATCAGCACTGAGTAGATGATATATTCCATAGACATTTGGCCCATAAATAGTTTTCAGGGAATCATAAAAGAGCTTTGGATTCTTACTATCAGCATAAAACTGAATTTCATCTGCCTTCTTACTGAGCCAAGAATCCTGAATCTTTCTAAACTTTGCTTATACTATTCTTTTGATTGAATTAAATGCTGCCTTCTTAGAAATGGAAGAACTATCCTTGCTGGTAAACCTTGTGGAATTCTCATTTTTCATTTAGCAGTTTCTCAATTTCTCCATTATTCTCATCAAACCAGTCTTGATGTTTGCAAGTATTCTGACCCAAATGAGCAAATTCAGTGCTGTGCACCAAATCTCTGAAAGCCTCCCACTCCTTTTCTGCTCCACTCTTGCCAACTGTGTGTTGGCTTAACTTTCCCTCCAAGTTAGCAACAAACTGTTCCCACTCAGAGAAGAGCTCTAATGTGTAGATATTAATTCCTCTGGTAGTCATTTTGCCTTGGAGCTGTCACTTTTGTTGAATGTGAATATTTAACTTGGAGAGGATAAGTCTATGACCAGTCCAGCACTCTGTGCCACACATTGCCTTTGTCACTATCATATCCTGTCTGTCTCTTCTCTTTACAATCACATAGCCTATTAAATTTTAATGTTTGCTGTGAGGGTGCATCCAAGAAGTTTTATTGCATTAATGTAAATAGAAGACAGTGTTGGTGATGAGAAGATCATGAGATACATCAGTCTTCAATAGTAAGTGACTATTGCTATTTCGGTTTCATACTCCATTCCTCACTGGGACTTCCTGCCAAATCTGGTAGTCTGATACTGCTCTAGTATT
The DNA here is from genome assembly GCF_900497805.2 of Vombatus ursinus. Lineage (NCBI taxonomy): Eukaryota > Metazoa > Chordata > Mammalia > Diprotodontia > Vombatidae > Vombatus > Vombatus ursinus. Next base: position 22,391,164 of record NW_020954610.1, read on the forward strand.
AAAGTCTCCCAGATTTATAAAATTGTCTCCTTTTGGCATATTGATGATAAATGTCTTCAGGTCTCCATAAAATTTTTCTTTGACCACATCAGGGCTCATCATAGTGGAAGCATAGGCATTGATGATGGTAGTTTTCCTGCAAGTGGAAATCACATTGTCACAAGCCTGTCATTCACTCCTTTTGTTAGGCATATAACCTTGTTCTCTAGATTAGGTCTGATTGCAAAACCTTTACCAGCCTCATGGTGCTCCCCTTCACTGTGGCTACTCCAGAAAAAAAGTGTGAGTCTGGCTTTAGGTTCCATAAGCTGGTCTTCATTTGCCAGTCTTGTTTCACTCAGGGTTGCTATTTTAATGTGATACCTGCTGAGGTCTCTTGCAACAAGTGCTGTTCTTCTCTCAAGTCTATTGTATTTTGTGTTGTTATAAGTGTGTGCACATTCCATGTGCCAATGGTGAATGGGATCATCTTTGAAGATGCTTTTGTACATTTGTTTTGTTTTGTTTTGTTTTGTTTTTGCTTTTTGGTGAAGCACTCAGGGTTAAGTGACTTGCCCAGGGTCACAGAGCTAGTAAGTGTTAAGTGTCCAAGGCTGGATTTGAACTCAGGTTCTCCTGACTCCAAGACCAGAGCTCTATTCACTGTGCCCTCTAGCTGCCCTAATTGTGTGTGTGTGTGTGTGTGTGTGTGTGTGTGTTTTGACCACAGAGTATGATCCCCACCTGACACAGTAATCAGGACAAGGTTACATAAGCAAACAATTATTAGGGCACCTATTATAGTCCCTTCCTCACACCAGGAGTTTAGCAGTGTGATACTTAAAAAGCTGCTCAGATATCCAGGGGGTTGCTGAATCCCATTGCTACTTCCAGTGAGAAGACACTGTATGGCCTGGGTTACCTGTGTGCAGTGTTGTGACTATGGTTCCTAGTGTTTCCACATCTGCTGGTTTGTCACTTGCCTGCCACCACAGGACTTTGAGACAGGTAAAAATGGTAAAATGGTATGGGTGATGTCTTTTGATTCATGTGTAAATTGGATTTAAATGAGGCAGAATGTCACATAGTCATCTGCTTCACTCTCTCCTCCAGAGTCATCACAGTACAATGCCAGGACAGAATTAAGATGACTGGTGATGGCTTAAGATTAAGTGGATGACCTTGGCATCTTTGATGTCTAACCAAGCTCTAAGAGCTCCACAATGTCAGCTTCAGCTGTTGGAACAAACTGTTCTCATCCACCCATTCCACCATGGGAAGTCTACACATGCTTGGAGTAGACAACCCCCTAACTCACCAATATGTTTGAGACCCTTTGGTTACTCTCAACCTTGTTTAGCCAGTGTACTGAAACAGTTTACTGGGGTATGGCCACTGGGCATGCTACAGCTTCTTGGAGCCGTACGTGAGAGTGAAGTGAAGCATGTGGGCACCAATGGTGGAAAGTAGACCTGAAAAAGGGTAGGCAGCCCTCACACCAGAGGTACTAGTCTTTCCTCAAAACAACCTACACCAATGGCAATGATAGGAAATCTAAAGAAGGAGAATGAGTTGAAGCAGAGATTAGTAAAACACATTTAATAGTCTAGGCAGGGAGGAATAAGTGTCATTATTATGGTGTTATTACTGGGAAAAAAGAGAGGGGACTTCAGTGTTAGAAAAATAGAATCCATGGTACTTGATAATTAATATGTTAGAGAAGGGAAGGGGAGAGAAAAATAGAAGATACATCTAATGTTATGAAAGAAATAGGTTCTATGGTAGTGCCACAGATAGAAATAGTGAAGTCAAAAGGAAAAGACATGTGTGTGTGTGCGTGTGTGTGTGTGTGTGTGTGTGTGTGTGTGTGTGTGTGTGTGTAGGGGAAGTATTGAGCTTGGTTTTGACAATACTGAGTATGAAGTATTAGTTGGACATCTAGGACTGTTGGAAATATACGTCTGGAGCTCTTAAGAGACGTCATATGAATATGAGATTGGGAGTTTTCTGTAGAGAATTACTAATTAAAGAGGATGAATGATTTTGTCAAAGAAGAGGCTATAGAGAAATAAGAGTACCAAAGGTAGCCTCTTGGGCAACAACCACATCAAGGAATGATGAGAACAATAAGGAGATCATAAAATAAATATATGTAACATCTATTTCACTTAGTTTTCTTAGATTATAAATACTGTTGCTATACCATTAAGACCTAAATGACATGTTGTAGTGGAAAGGGTATTTTATTCTGTCAGTTAAAAGTGAATTGAAAAATGTCTTAGGATGAAGTAGTTATTCCTGTAAAGTCAGGGTGTGTGTGTGTGTGTGTGTGTGTGTGTGTGTGTGTGTGTGTTTCTGCATATGTTTTACTTTTGTTCATAGAGTATCTATAAGATAAACTGTACTCAAAATATTAAAAGTGTTATCTTGAGAGAATCTAAAGAGTTATTAAGCTAAAGGAGATCAGTTATTCTTTTCTGAAGATGTTACTAACATTATTGTGTGAATAATATTTTTGGGAAGCTACTTTATATGATACCTTTAGAAAAATTAAATGGTGTAGGACTGAGTTTTCACAAGTGGGATGAAAAAAGAAAATGTAGCTAAGAGAAAGAAAGAGCAACACATTCAAAAATCCTAAATGAAGTCCAGGGGTTGTAGTTTTTTAGGGTCCATTAATGATATTTGTAGATTACCCCTTACCTGATAATTACAATACTCCCATACTCGGTCTTATTAGCTTAGATTTTAATGTAATGTGTGTTTGGATATTTTCTCATTAATTAATCATATATCAACCCCTTTGCTTGCTAATTAGCTAGGTCAAGCTTTAAACTCAGTTCATTAAATTTATTTAACAAAATGGAGGGGACTTTGTTTTCCAAAAATATTCCTATCTCTCTACATATTAAACCCTTTATCCATTATAATAAAAACATACTAAAATTACTAAGTGTACAATTTATTAATAATATAATTAATAATAGAACAATGCAGAGATATTGATCTAGAATATTTTATACTCCTACGTATTCCAAGGTATAAATGGAAGAGGACTATGCTTCATGTATAGCAAGGTTAAATTTCAAAAGTCATCCTGAACCCACATTATAATACAAATTTTCTTTTTTTTCTTTCTTTCTTTATTATTAATAAATTTATGTATTTTTAGTTTTCAACATTTACTTCCACAAGATTTTGAGTTCCAAATTTTCACTCCATCTTGCCCCTCCCCCCACCCCAAGAAGGTATGCATTCTGAATACCCCTTCCCCTAGTCTACCTTCCATTCTATCTCTACCCTCCTTTTCTTATCCTCTTCCCCTTCTATTTTCCTGTAGGACAGGATAGATTTCTGTACCCCATTTCCTGTATTTCTTATTTCCCAGTTGCATGTGAAAACATTTTTTTTAAACATGTGTTTTTAAAACTTTGGGTTCCAAATTTTCTCCCTTCCTCCCTCCCCACCCAACTTCATGGAAAAGGCAAGCAACTCAATATAGGTTATACATGTGCAGTTATGCAAAACACTTCCACAGTAGACATGTTGTGAAAAACTAACTCTATTTCCCTTAATCCTATCCCCCCATTTATTCTATTCTTTCTTTTGACCCTGTCTCTCCCCAGAAAATATTTACATGTGATTACCCCCTTTCCCAATCTGCCCTCCTCTCTATCATCCCTCTACTCTCTTGTCCCCTTTCCCCCCTATTTTCCTGTAGGGTAAGACAGATTTCTATACCCAATTGAGTGTGTATGTTATACCCTCCTTAAGTCAAATCCTATGAAAATAAAATTCACTCATTCCCTCTCACCTTCCCCCATTTCCCCTCCACTGTAAAAGTCTTTTCTTTTCTGTTTGCTTTTTTGTGTGAGATAATTTACCCCATTCTACCTCTCCCTTTCTCCTTCTCCTAGTATAATCCTCTCTCACACCTTAATTTTATTCTCCAGATATGACCCCTTCATCTTCAACTCATCCTGTGCCCTCTATCTACCTACCTACCTACCTATCTATCTATCTGTCTATCTATCTATACCTATAATTTTTTTTCCCTTCAACTACCCTAATACTGACAAAGGTCTCATGAGTTACAAATATCATCTTTCCATACAGGAACATAAACAATTCAACCTTAATAAGTCTCTTATGATTTCTCTTTCCTGTTTACCTCTTATGTTCCACTTGAATCTTGTATTCTAAAATCAAGTTTTCTATTCAACTCTGGTCTTTTCATCACGAATGCTTGAAAGTCCTCTATTTCACTGAATGACCATATTTCAGACTCTGAAGGATTATACTCAGTTTTGCTGGGCAGGTGATTCTTGGTTGTAATCCTGTCTCATTTGCCCTCCAGAATATTATATTCCAAGCCCTGTGGTCCCTTAATGTAGAAGCTGCTAAAACTTGTGTTATCCTGATTGTGTTTCCACAATACTTGAATTGTTTCTTTCTGGATGCTTGTAATATTTTTTCCTTGACCTAGGAACTCTGGAATTTGGCTACAATATTCCTAGGAGTTTTCCTTTGGGGATCTCTTTCAGGAGGTAATTGGTGGATTCTTTCAATTTCTATTTTGCCCTCTGGTTCTAAAATATCAGGGCAGCTCTCCTTGATAATTTCTTGAAAGATGATGTCTAGGCTCTTTTTTTGATCATGGCTTTCAGATAGTCCAATAATTTTTAAATTCTTTCTCCTAGATCTATTTTCCAGGTCAGTTGTTTTTCTAATGAGATATTTCACATTGTTTTCTAATTTCTCATTCTTTTGGATTTGTTTTACAGTGTCTTGATTTCTCATAAAGTCACTAGCTTCCAATTGCTCTATTCTAATTTTTAAGGAAGTATTTTCTTCAGTAATCTTTTGGACTTCCTTTTCCATTTGACCAATTTTGCTTTTTAGGGCATTCTTCTCCTCATTGGCTTTTTGGACCTCTTTTGCCATTTGGGTTAGGCTATTTTTTAAGATGTTATTTTCTTCAGTATTTTTTTAGGTCTCCTTGAGCAAAGTGTTGACTTGTTTTTCAGGATTTTCTTGCATCACTCTCATTTCTCTTCTCAGTTTTTTCTCTACTTCTCTTACTTGCTTCTTAAATTCCCTTTTGAGCTCTTCCAAGGCCTGGGACTGATTCATATTTTTCTTGGAGGCTTTGGATATAGAAGCTTTGACCTTGTTGTCTTCTTCTGTTTGTATATTTTGATCTTTTTTATCACCAAAGTAAGATAATATAGTCTGACTCTTTTTGTGCTGCTTACTCATGATCCTGGTCAATTACTTGAGTTTTAAACTCTCTATTAAGGTAAAAGTCTGCTTCCAATGTGGGGAATGTACTGTCCCAAGCTTCAGGGGTTTGTACAGCTGTTTTCAGAGATACTTCCAAGGACGTGTAAATTTTCAATTCTTCCAAGGTGGTATGGTAAGGGGTGAGGTGTTTCCTCTCCACTGCCACAAGCTCCAACACACCAGTGCTCCTCCTTGCCCAAGGACAGCCCCTCAGAACTGTGACCCACATCCAAACATGGACAAAGCAAGAGATTCCTGCCTCAGCACTGGCAAAGAGATCCCTGCAATCCCTCTCTGATCAGCCACTTGATTCCACCTCAATCTGTGGGCTGAAAGCTCAGGAAGCAGCCACTGCCCCGGGTTGGCTTCAGGACTTGTGGCTGAGACCTAGCTTCTCTGTCACCATAGTCACAGACTTTTCCCACTGACCTTCCAAGTTTTCTTTGGTGTTTGTGGGTTGACAAGTCTGGAAACAGTCACAACTGCCTGTGATTCAGTTCTCTGAGTCCTGCTCCAGGTTTGCTGCAGCCTGAGCGCTCATGCCAAACTGCGCTCCTCTCCCAGCCTGGTGCAATATATGTTTCTGATCAACCATTCAGGTTATCATGGTCTGGAAATTTGTTTCACTCTGTCTTTTTCTGGGTTCTGCTGCTTTAGAATTTGTTTAGAGCCCTTTTTTTTACAGGTATTTGGAGGGGTTTGAGGAAGAGCTCAAGCAAGTCACTTCTTTCACTCCTCCATCTTGGCTCCACCCCACTGTTAGCTACATTTTCAAAGAAGCTAAATTCAAAGTATCTAAAGTGCTGCTTATTAATGACATTAATTTATCTTTTTATTGTTTTATTTGATGCATACTAATTTAACATAACTATTATACCACTGTTTATTGTTTTATAGACTTTGTATTTAATAATTTGTTTAGAAATCTTGATTTAGTAAATTTAAATGACAATATTTTAAAGTTGGATAATAATATGTTTAATGCATATTGTAATATTTGTGTTTTGGAAATCCATAGTGATGTCTTAATTTTATAAATAGTCTCACAAAAGAAAAATAAGGGCAGGATGAAAATATTGAAAAAAATCAAATAATGAAGAAATCCAAAATTAATTTTAAAGAAGTCAAGCCTGGGGAATTCATTCATTCATAAATATGAATTTCCTAGTTTATTAGATCACTTAGAAATACTGGATACCATGTGACTAGGAAATAATACTTGGGAACATATTTACAAACTATGTGAAGAGGAAAAGGAAAGGAGTTGGTCAAGGATCAAGACCCCATAAAGAGAAAAGAGGGTACAGCAGTAAGAAGTTTGGGCAATAATTAAAAAGATGCAATATATATGTACACATATAGATATACATATAAACACACATATGTGTGCACATCTGACTATATGTATGTCTATATATGTCTATATACAAACTTACCTTCTCTCCTGCTCATGGCTAAACTAAATCTATGTGTAGAAGAGAAGATATATATATATAGATAGATAGATAGATAGATAGATAGATATAGAGATAGATATATAGATATATAGATATATATGGTGTGAATGTGTGTATATATATATACACACACATATATGTATGCATGTGTGTATGTATGTATGTATATACATGCATAAACATGCACATAAATATACATACATGGGTTACATACATGCATACATATACATATGTGTATGTGTGTATGTATATATATATTAGAAAGAGAAAGCTTAGTTATCAGTAGGAGAGAAGTTAAGTTTTATACACCAGGAAAAACAAACATAATTTTCCCACAGGCAGAACAAATATTATAGTGGAAAGACACAACTATCATAAATCAGGAATTTTCTCTTCAAAGGAACAATGTCATCCTGGGGTATCACCATAGTAAACTTGGATTACTGTTGTTTCAGAAATGAAGATTTCCTCCTTAAGTAAATATTTAATGAACTGGGATAGTGGTTTCAGAAAACTGATTACTCAGGGAGAAAGTGATTGAAAATTAATGAACTAATAATAAATATCCAAATGGATCACTGGATTATCATAGACTCCAGGATGGCAAGATTAGATATGGAAAAAGGCAAATGGCAGGCTAAAGGATAACCTACAAGACAGATGATAGGTCCCATAATCCTGCTATACATAGCTTCATACCTGAATAGCATCAGTTGAATCTGATGACATTCTTCAGAAGTTTTTATCAATTCTAGAATAAAAGTGAAGGAAATGAATGGTGGCAATGCTTAAGGCTGAGGGTTCAGAGAGCAGCAACCCAGGCTCACTCAGATGTCACATTTTGCCAGTGGAAAAATATATTAGTGGAAACTTGCTTTATATATGCAACAAACAAAGCACACTCCAAAAGCAAATATATTTGGGAAAAAAAATACCCTGAATAAACCTACTGACCAGAATGATGTATCATTGTAGTTTACACTCTAAATATTTAGAGTATTTTTTTAAACATGGCTCCCCTATATACAATTAAAGATGATTTTTTTTTTTTTGGAGTTACACATGACTAATAAAAGGATTCTGTTTCTTGGATGAAATTAATATATTATACATATATGTTCCACATATGTATACATAGACACTTGTATACCTTTGTGTATATATACACATATGCATATATATCATTTCTTTTATCTGACTGAATCTGAAAAACTATTTTGAATCCTATATCAACTTTTTTTGGGGGGGAATTTTTTTTGCCCTTAACATGTAGTTTGAAATTACTGTTGAAAATACAGTTCATGGCACAGTTTTTACCCTGCCAGAAACCCTCAATACACTCATTCATCTGCGTCCATCAGAACAACCAAAAATGAATGCTGAAAAATTTTACAGGTTGGTATGAAACAGCAATACCATACTGCACAGCAATCAATTTTATGTTTTTGTAGTTACTGGAGACTTGCATTTTCCTCTGTAAATGATCTCTGTGTTACATATAGCTTTCCATCACTCTTCCTAGTTTGCCATTTATTGCAGTCATATTTTAAATCAAAACATGTGTAACTGGCAAAATTGCTGATTTTATGCTATTTTACACCTTTTTTTTCAGCCAGGGGAAAATAATGTCCTTTAAGCAAAAGCTTTCTAGTATTCATATGCAGAAGGTACTCCATGGTAATGCTATTTGTATATAATTCCAGTGCAATATGCTATTCCAAAAATTCTTAGAAGTATGTCCTCATCATGTGAATTCAGGTATATATTTTAGTCCTTTCATTTTCAGTGTGAGCAACATAAATATAACATTACTGTCATGGAGCAAATTATTTCATTCTACTATTCATGCTTTTAAAAACAAAGTCTGCAGGACACATATATTAGCTTGCCAGTTTTCAAATTAGCAAGAAAAAATGGATCAAAAGTCTATCATAGAATTTGATATGGATTTTTTAATGTTTCATAATAATGAAATAAACAGTTTAAAGGAATGGTATAAATTATGGTTTACTAATATGTATATAAATTAAGTAAAACATATTGAGCATAACTAGATCTTTCCATGATGATTCAAAAAAAAAATCTGCACCTTAAAATTACTCGTTATCTTTAAGAATAATTATAATTATTCAAAATAGATACAGAAGGTGGACTTGTCCATAGGAGTGACACTTAAAGTTGTTTTTTTTTTTAATTTAACTGCTAGATATCAAGTTTACCACTTTAACTTTTTATTTTCTTTCTCATAAGGCTAGAAAATATAGTATGATGGGCAGTAAAGTATCATTACCTTTACATATCTTTAATGGTCATCTTTAGAATTAAATCATATCCCAAATTATTTTATCCCTTTCATCAAAGTCTTAGGATGACCAGATTTAGAGTTGGAAGTGACCTTAGAGATGATTTAGTCCAACTCCCTACCACACTCAATCGCTAGTACTACCATGTGAGAACTGAAGAAATTGGAGCCCATGGAGGTAGCTGGGTGGCATGGTGGATAAAACACTGGCCTTGGAGTCAGAAGGACCTGAGTTCAAATCCAGCCCCAGACCCTTGATACTTACTAGCTGTGTGACTCTGGGGAAGTCACAACCCCATTGCCTAGTCAAAAAAAATGGGGGGGCAGCTGAGTTGCACAGTGGTTAGAGCACCGGTGCTGGAGTCAGGAGGACCTAACTTCAAATCCAGACTTAGACACATAACACTAACTAGCTGTGTGACTCTGGGCAAGTCACTTAACCTCAATTGCCTTACACCTCAAAAAAATTGGAACCCAGACAGATTAAATGACATAATAAGGGGCAGCTCTGAGGTTTAGACCCTTATCCCTTATGCTTTGACTTAGATTAAAAAAATCAGGATTTTTTTTTTAAAGTTGGAGGCTATAAAATAAACCCACATAAATCATTGGCATTTCTATTTATTACCAGCAAAGGCCAACAGCAAGAGATAGAAAGAGAAATTCCATTTAAACTTACTATAGACATTATAAAATACTTAGGAGTCTACCTCCCAAAACAAACCCAGGAACTCTATGAACACAATTACAAAACACTTTTCACACAAATAAAGTCAGATCTAAATAATTGGAAAAACATCAGTTGCTCAAGGGTAGACCAAGCTAATATAATAAAAATGACAAGTCTGCCTAAGCTAATTTACTTATTCAGTGCCATACCAATTAAACTACCAAAAAATTATTTTGTAGAGTTAGAAAAAATAATAACGAGATTCATTTGGAAGAACAAAATGTCCAGAATATCAAGGGAACTAATGAAAAGAAATACTGGGGAAGGTGGCCTAGCCATTCCAGATCTTAAATTGTATTATAAAGCAGCAATCATCAAAACTGCTGGGTACTGGCTAAGAAATAGAGTGTTGGATCAGTGGAATAGGTTAAGTATGCAAGACACAGTAGCCAATGACTACAGTAATGTATTATTTGATAAACCCAAAGACCCCAGATTCTGAGATAAGAACCCACTCTTTGAAAAAAACTGCTTGGAAAACTGGAAAAGAGTATGGCAGAAACTAGGCATAGATCAAAATCTCATGCTGTATGCCAAAATAAAGTCAAAATGGGTACATGATTTAGATATAAAGGCTGATACTATAAGCAAACTGAGAGAGCAAGGAATAGTTTACCTGTCAGATCTATGGAAAACAGAAGAATTCATGACCAAACAGGGGATAGAGAACATTACAAAAAGCAAAATAGATAATTTTGATTACATTAAATTGAAAAGTTTTTACACAAACAAAGCCAATGCAAAAAAGATTAGAAGGAAGGTAGAAAATTGGGAAAGGATTTTTACAACCAGTCTCTGATAAGGGCCTCATTTCTAACACATATAGAGAATTAAGTCAAATTTATAAGAATACAAGCCATTCCCCAATTGATAAGTGGTCAAAGGATATGAACAGACAGTTCTCAGATGAAGAAATTAAAGACATCTATAGTCATATGAAAAAATGCTCCAAATCACTGTTGATTAGAGAAATGCAAATCAAAACAACTCTGAGGTGCCACATCACATGTATCAGAGTGGCCAACATGACAAAACAGGAAAACGATAAATGTTGGAGAAGATGTGGGAAAATTGGAACACTAATGCATTGCTGGTGGAGTTGTGAAATGATCCAACCATTCTGGAGAGGAATTTGGGACTATGCCCAAAGGGCTCTAAAAATGTGCATACCCTTTGACCCAGCAATAGCACTTCTAGGGCTATATCCCAAAGAGATCACACAAACGGGAAAAGGACCTACATGTACAAAAATATTCATAGCAGCTCTTTTTGTGGTGGCAAAGAATTGGACATTGAGAGGATCCCCATCAATTGGGGAATGGAGCAAGTTGTGGTATATGAATGTGATAGAATACTACTGTGCTGTAAGAAATGATGAACAGACTGACTTCAGAGAAACCTGGAAAGACTTGTATAGTCTGATGCTGAGTGAAGTGAGCAGAACCAAGAGAACGTTCTACACAATAACAGCCACATTGTGTGATGACTAATATTGATAAACTTAACCCTTCTTGGCAATACAAGGATCTAAGACATCTCCAGAGGCCTTGTGATGGAAAATGCTATCCAAACCCAAAGAAAGAACTATGGGAGCCGAATTGTTATTTTTTTTCTCTTCTGTTGAGTTTTGTTTCCTCTTTCTGATGGTTCCTCCTATTGGTTTTAATTTCTACTTACAACATCACTAATGTGAAAATCTGTTTAATATGAATGTAAATGGATAGCCTATATCAGATTGTGCAGGGGAGGGAGGTGGGGAGGAAGGAGGAGAAAAATTTTAAACTCAAAATCTTATGGAAGTGATTAGCGATAAATCAAAATAAATTAATAAATAAAAAATAAATTAAAAAAAAGAAAGACAAGGACTGGTCAGTCCCCAGTTGGAGTATGTATTTAGCTCTGGGTGTCCACATTTAGGAGGGACCTTGGTTAGTGGGAAAGCCTCCAGGGGAGAGCAACCAGGGTGGGGAGAAGGTTAGAAAAACATGCCATCTGAGCCCAGGTGGAAGGAAATGGGGATGTTTAGACTGCTGAAGATAAAATTCATGGCAGGATATGACATGTGACACTCTCATGGGGAATGAAGGATTCGACTTATTCTTCTTGGAGCCACAGGGCAGAACCAAGAGCAATGTGTGGAAGTTGGGGAGGCAGATTTAGGCTTGATTTAAAGAAAAACATTTTAACACTTAGGATACTGTCCACGAGTGGAATGGAAATTTATAAGAATACAAGTCATTCCCCAATTGATAAATGGCCAAAGGATATGAACAGGAAGTTTTCAGATGAAGAAATTAAAGCCATCTATAGTCATATGAAAAAATGCTCTAAATCGCTATTGATTAGAGAAATGCAAATTAAAACAACTCTGAGCTACCACCTCACACCTATCAGATTGGCTACTATGACCAAAAAAAGAAAATGATAAATGTTGGAGAAGATGTGGCAAAATATGAACACTAATGCATTGTTAGTGGAGTTGTGAACTGATCCAATCATTCTGGAGAACAATTTGGAAATATGCCCAAAGGGCTATAAAGCTATGATTACCCTTTGATCCAGCAATACTGCTACCAGGTCTGTATCCCAAAGAAATCATAAAAAAGGTGAAAGGACCCACACTTACAAAAATATTTGTAGCAGCTCTTTTAGTGCTGGCCAAAAATTAGAAACTGAGGGGATGCCCATCAATTGGGGAATGGCTAAAAAAAAAGTGGTATGAATGTAATGAAATACATTTGTTTTATAAGAAATGATGAGCAGATGGGTTTCAGGAGAACCTGAAAAGACTTACATGAACTGATGCTGAGTGAAGTGAGAAGAACCAGGAGAACATTGTACACTGTAACAGCAACACTGTGCGATGACGCACTCTGACAGACTTAGCTCTTCTCAGCAATACAGTTCTAAGACAATTCCAAAAGTTTCAAGATGGTATATGCTATGCACATCCAGAGAAAAAACTATGGATTCTGAATGCAGATCAAAGTACACTATTTTCTCTTTTTTTTCTCATGTTTTTTCCTTTTTGTTCTGATTCTTCTTTTACAACATGACTAATGTAGAAATAGATTTAATATAATTGTATAGCCTATATCAGATTGGATACCATCTTGAGGAGGGAGGAGGGGAGGAAGGGAAAAAAATCAGAACTCAAAATCTTATAAAAGTGAAAGTTGAAAACTATATTTACATGAAATTGGAAAAAATAAAATATTATTAAGGAAAAAAAAAGACAGACGGACTATCCTGGTGAGTTTCTCCCCTGCTGAAATTCTTCCAATAAAGCCTGGATGACCATTTATTCTACATAGGGGGAACTGTGGTCAGGATCCAGTTGGAGTAGATGCCTTGGGAAGGCCTTTTCAACTGAGATTTTGACAGCAGACAAATCCAGGCCAGAGGTGGGAAACTTTCAGCCTCAAGGCCACATGTGACCCTCTAGGTCCTCAAGTGTGACCCTTTACCGAATCCAAACTTCACACAACAAATCCCCTTAATAAAAGGATTTGTTTGGTAAAACTTGGACACAGTCAAAAGGCCTCACCCAAGCATCTAAAAGGCAACATATGGCCTCAAGGCTGCAGATTCCCCACCTCTCATCTAAGCTGCTCCCTGGATGAGTCCCATCCTGAGCCCTGATGACTCAAACTTCAGTCATGAGAAAAGGTGTCCTCTGTTCCTACATAACTAATTATTCACTCAGTTTTGTGTATAAAATCTGTTCTCATCTACCTTCTTGGCATTAAAAAAGATGTGTACTTCTGGAAAAAAAATTAAGTTAACCAAACATTTATCAATTTTCTTGTTTTTTTTTTTTTTTCATAAAACCAGCTCTTAGTTTTATTTATTAGTTCCATAGTCTTCTTAATTTCAATTTTATAAAACTCTCCTTTGGTTTTCTGTATTTCTAATTTGTTATGTAATTGAGGATTTTTGACTTGTTCTCTTTCTAGCCTTTTTATTTGCAATCCCAATTTATTGATATCCTCTTTCTCTATTTTATTCATGTTAGGATTCTGAGATATAAAATTTTCCCTAAGAAACACTTTTACTGCATCCCATAACTTTTGGTATGTTGCCTCATTACTGTCCCTTTTTTCTTTCCCTTTTCCCTTATTAATTCTTGCCTCCCTACTATCACCTCCCTCCCTTTTCATTCCCTTTTCCCCTCCTACTATCAATAGGGCAAGTTAGATTTCTACACCTAATTAAGCTTGATATTCCCTCTTTGAGCCAAATCTGATGAGAATAAGGTTCAAACAATACTCATCTCCCTCCTTTCTTTTCCTGTACTGTAATGTTTTTGTGTCTCTTCTTGTGATGTATTTAAGCTTTTCTGCCTCCTCCTTTCCTCTTCTCCCATTACGGTCTCATTTTCCCCCTTAAATAGGTTTTTTTTATCATCACATCAAAGTCATTTTGTACCCATACCTTCTGACTATGTATATAACTTCTGAATATTCTAATAAAGATACAGTTCTCAAGAGTTAAACATATCATCTTCCCAGGCAGATATATAAACAGTCTGCCCTTATTGAATAACATTTTTTTTCCTGTTTACTTTTCTATGCCTCTCTTGAGTCATGTGTTTGAGAATCAAATTTTCCATTGATCTCTTGTCTTTTCATCTGGAAAGTCTGGAAGTCCCCTTCTTCTTCAATATCTATCTCCTTGCCTGAAAAGTTATGCTCAATTTTGCTGGGTAGGTGATCTTTGGTTGTAATCCAACCTCCATTGCCTTAAGGAATACCATATTGCAAGCCCTCCAATCTTTTAATGTAGAAGCTGAATGATCTTCCCTGTGGTTTCAGGATATTTGAACTGTTTCTTTCTGGCTGCTTGCAGAATTTTCTCCATTACCCCATAGTTTGGGAAGGTGGCTATAACATTCCTTGGTGTTTTCACTTTGTTATTGCTTTTAGGAGGTGATTGGTGGATTCTTCTGATTGACTACTTTACCCCTGGTTCTGGGACCTCAAGGTTTTATCCTTGATGATTTCCTGAAAGATGCTGTCCAGGTACTTTTTTTTTTTCCATCGTGGTTTTCAGGTAGACCAATAATTCTCAAGTTATCTCTCCTGGATCTATTTTCCAGGACAGTTATTTTTCCAATGTGGTATTTTATATTTTCTTCAATTTTTTTCATTCTTTTGATTTTGTTTGACTGCTTCTTGATGTCTCATAGAGTCATTAACTTCCACATGCCCAATTCTAATTTTTAATAAATTGTTTTCTTCAGTTAGCTTTTGTAAATCATTTTCCATTTGGCCAATTCTACTTTTTTTTTCCTTTTAAGTATTTTTTTAGTATATATTTATATTAATTTGTTTATTTTTAGTTTTCAATATTCACTTGCACAAGGTTTTGAGTTCCAAATTTTTTCCCCATTTTGTACCCCCCATCCCAAGACGGCATGCATTCTGTATACCCCTTCGCTTAATCTAACCTCCCTTCTATCTCTCCCCCCTCCTTCTCTTATCCCCTTCCCATTCTATTTTCCTGTAGGGCAGAATAAATTTTTACACCCCATTTCCTGTATTATTTCCCAGTTGCATATGAAAACAATTATTTTTAAATTTGTTTTTAAAACTTTGGGTTCCAAATTTTCTCCCTTCCTCCCTCCCCCCCATTGAAAAGGAAAGCAACTTGATACAGGTTATACATATGTAGTCATGCAAAACACTTCCATAGCAGTCATGTTGTGAAAAACTAAGCATGTTTCCCTTCATCCTATCCCACCCCCCATTTATTCTATTCTCTCTTTTGATCCTGTCCCTCCTCAGAAGTGTTTGCTTGTGATTGCCCTCTCCCCAATCTGCACTCTCCTTTATCATCCCCCTTCTCTCTTGTCCCTTTCCCCCCACTATTTTCCTGTAGGGTAAGATAGATGTCCATACTGAGTATGTATATTATTCCCTCCTTAAGTCAAATCCTATGAGAATAAGATTCACTCATTCCCTCTCACCTTCCCCCATTTCCCTTCCACTGTAAAAGTCTTATCTTCTCTGTTTTATGTGTGATAATTTACCCCATTCTACCTTTCTCTTTCTCCTTCTCCCAGTATAATCCTCTCTCATCTCTTAATTTTATTCTCCAGATATCACTCCTTTATCTTCTACTCACCCTGTGCTATCTATCTATCTATCTATCTATCTATCTATCTATCTATCTATCTATCTATCTATC
>NW_020954610.1:22407113-22512631 GCF_900497805.2 Vombatus ursinus
ATCTATCTATCTATCTATCTATCTATCTATCTATCTATCTATCTATCCATCTATCTAATTTTTTCCCTCCAACTACCCTAATACTGACAAAGGTTTCACGAGTTACAAATATCATCTTTCCAAGCAGGAATATAAATAGTTCAACCTTAATAAGTCTCTTATGATTTCTCTTTTCTGTTTATCTCTTCGTGTTTTACTTGAATCTTGTATTTGAAAGGCAAATTTTCTATTCAGCTCTGGTCTTTTCATGAAGAATGCTTGGAAGTCATCTATTTCACTGAATATCCATTTTTCCCCCATGAAGGATTATACTCAGTTTTGCTGAGCAGGTGATTCTTGGTTGTAATCCTCTCTCCTTTGCCCTCCAGAATATTATATTCCATGCCCTGTGGTCCCTTGATGTAGAAGATGCTAAATCTTGTGTTATCCTGATTGTGTTTCCACAATACTTGAATTGTTTCCTTCTGGCTGCTTGTAATATTTTCTCCTTGACCTAGGAACTCTGGAATTTGGCTACAATATTCCTTGGAGTTTCCCTTTGGGGATCTCTTTCAGGAGTTGATCAGTGGATTCTTCAATTTCTATTTTGCCCTCTGGCTCTAAAATATCAGGGCAGGTTTCCTTGATAATTTCTTGAAAGATGATGTCTAGGTTCTTTTTTTGATCATGGCTTTCAGATAGTCCAATAATTGGATTGGAGCCAAGATGGTGGAGTAAATGAAGAGACTTACTTGAGCTCTCACAAATTATCCTCTATATAGAATTAAATAATGCTTCAAAATGAATTCTGGAGCACTGGAACCAACAAAAGGATATTGTGAAAATATTTTGCAGTCAAAAACAATTTCCTTTTTTCCCCTTTTTTATTAATTTATTTATTTTTAGTTTTCAACATTCACTTCCACAAGAATTTGAGTTCCCCATTTCTTCCCTTTCCCCACCCCAAAATGGCATGCACCTTCCCCCAATCTGCCCTTCCTTGTATCACCCCTCCCCCTTTCTCTTATCCACTTTCCCTCCTATTTTCCTGTTGGGTAGGATAGATTTCTATATACCTTTGTCTATTTATCTTATTTTCCAGTGGCACAGAAAACATTTTTAACATTCATTTTTAAAACTTTGAGTTCCAAATTCTGTCTCTTCCTTCCTCCACACTCACCCTTATTGAGAAGGCAAGCAAATTAATACAGGTTATACTTGTGTAGTAATGCAAAACCTTTCCATAATAGTCATGTTGTGAAAGACTAACTACTTTTCCCTCCATCCTATCCCACTCCCTTCCATTTATTCTGTTATCTCCTTTGACCCTGCCTCCCCTCAAAATGTTTGTGTCTGGTAGATGTTTGCATCTGGTAGATGTTTGCATCTTCCAGCTAAAACAAACCCAGCCATGGTATAAACAAAATTACAAAACACTTTTCACACAAATAAAATCAGATCTAAATAATTGGAAAAACATCAGTTGCTCATGGTATGCCAAGCTAATGTAATAAAAACAACAATTTTACATAAGCTAATTTACTTATTCAGTGCCATACCAATCAAACTACTAAAAATTATTTTTAGGGGTAGAAAAAATAATAACAAGATTCATTTGGAATAGCAAAAGTCCAGAATATCAAAAGAACTAATGAAAAGAAATAATAGGGAAGGTGTCCTAGCCATACCAGATCTTAAATTGTATTATAAAGCAGCAGTCACCAAAACTACTTGGTACTACCTAAGAAACAGAGTGGCGGATTAATGGTATAGGTTAGGTACAAAAGACTCAGTAGTCAATGACTATAGTAATCTACTGATTGATAAGCACAAAGACTCCAGGTTCTGAGATAAAAACTCACTGTTTGACAAAAACTGCTGGGAAAACTGGAAAAGAGTTTGGCAGCAACTAGGCATAGACTAACATTTTCCAACCTATATCAAAATAAAGTCAAAATGGTACATAGTTTGTATATAAAGCCTGATACTAAAAGCAAACTGATAGAGCAAGAAATAGTTTACCTGTCAGATCTATGGAGAATAGAAGAATTTATGACCAAACAAGAGATAGAGAACATTATGAAATGTAAAATGGATAATTTTGATTACATTAAATTGCAAAGTTTTTGCACAAAGCCAATGCAACCAAGATTAGGAGGGAAGCAGAAAACTGGGAAAGAATTTTTACAACCAGTGTCTCTGATTAGGACCTCATTTCTAAAATATATAGAGAACTAAGTCAAATATGAGAATACAAGTCATTCCCTGATTGATAAATTGTCAAAGGATATGAACAGGTAGTTCTCAGATGAAGAAATTAAAGCTGTCTATAGTCATATGAAAAAATGCTCTTAATCATTATTGATTAGAGACATGCAAATCAAAACAAATCTGAGGTACCACATCACATCTATCAGATTGGTTAACATAATAAAACAGGAAAATGATTAATGTTGGAGAAGATGTGGGAAAATTGGAACACTAATGTATTGTTGGTGGAGTTGTGAAATGATCCAGCCATTTTGGAGAGCAATTTGGAAGTATGCCTAAAGGACTATAAAAACGTACGTATCATTTGACCCAGCAATAGCACTACTCAGACTTTATCTGAAAGAGATAATAAAAATAAGAAAAGGACCCACATGTACAAAAATATTTATAGCAGTTCTTTCTGTGGTGGCAAAGAATTGGAAATTGAGGGAATGACTGCAAAAGTTGTCGCATGTGAATACAATTGAATAGTATCGTGCTATAAGAAATGATGAGCAGGCAGACTTCAGAAAAACCTGGAAAGACTTGCATGGACTGACACTTAGTGAAGTGAGCAGAACCAGGAGAATATTGTACACAGTAACAGCCACATTGTGTGGTGACTAACTTTGTTAGACTTAGTTCTTCTCAGCAATGCAAGGATCTATGATATCTCCAAAAGTCTCATGATGGAAAATGCTATCCACATCCAAAGAAAGAACTATGAAGTTTGGATGGAGATCCAAGCATACTATTTGGTCTTTTTTTCTTGCATTTTGTTTTGTTTCCTCTTTCTTGTGGCTCCTCCTATTGGTTCTAATTCTTCCTCATAACATGACTACTGTGAGAATTTGTTTAAAAAAATAAAATTAGATCGATTTTCCTTTTTCTTTCTCTGAAATTATGATTTCTGCCCCTGCTTTTTTTTTTTTTAATTTCAGCTGAAGTAGAATTGATTGTTTTCCATTCCCTTGGCTTTATGCTTTGTGTGTCTCTGCTTAAAGTTTATTTCTTGTAAACAACATATTTCAGGATTCTGTTTTTTTTCCACTTTGATATCTGCTATCTGCTTTCATTTTATGAGTGAGTTCATCCTATTTACATTCTCTCTCTCTCTCTCTCTCTCTCTCTCTCTTTCTCTCTCTCTTTCTCTCTGTCTCTCTCTCTCCTTTCCTCCCTTCCTCTCTTCTTTCACTATGGTCCTCCTCACAATGTTTTGCTTCTGACTGCCAACTTCCCCAATATGCTCTCCCTTTTGTTGATCCCCCACCTTCTCCAATTTCCCTCCTTCCAGATTTTTATACCCAATTGAATGTTTATGCTATTTCCTGCTGAGATTAATTTTCAAACTTTGCCCATTACTCTCTTCATCCCCTCCATTTTAAAAGATATTTTATGCATCTTTTATGTGATATAATTTATCCTATTCTACCTCTCCCTTCCCTATTTTCCTGGAGTATTCCTTTTTCTAACTCCTTAATTTAATTTTATTTTTTGATATCATTTCATTACAGTGAACTCACACTTATTGTCTCTTGTCTATATACAGTTATCCCTTCTACATTATGACTTTCCCCATCACAGTTTCTATGAATCATGAGTCAGCATAAGAAATTAAGTGGGAATTTTTTTAGTGTTTTGTAAAAGCTGCAGATGACACAGAAAAAGTTGAGAAACTCAGAAATGCATATAATATATGTATTGTATAATGTACAATTTATTGTATAATATAAACACATTTTATCTTTTAATACCATGACATTTCAGACTTTTTTTCTCTTGAATGAAGAGAGATCCATAAAATTTTATGCAGATTTGCCAGATCACAGGGGCATTGTCTGATCCCCCCTACCCCATGATGTGGAAGTCTGATTGCAAATGGAAGCATACTATTTGCTCTCCTTTTCCTTTGTTGTTTTGTTTAATTGCTTCATTCTCATGCTTCCTCCCATTAGTGATAATTGTTCTTTACATCATGACTAATGGGAAAATATGCATAACATGAAAGTATAAGTGCACCCTATATCAGATTGCACACCATCTTGGAAGAAAGAGGAAAAGAGTGGGAAAAGGAGAAAATTTAAAACTCAAAATCATATGGAAGTGAGTTTTGAAAACTAAAAATAAATAAATTATAAAAAAATAAATTAAAAAAAGAAAGTCGTCATTTAATTGTATATCCAGTTATTCTTCTGAAATATTATATTCAGTTTCACTGGGTAGATGAAACTGGTTGTAATCCTAATTCTTTTGCTTTCTGGATTATCATATTTCAAGCCTTCTGATCCTTTAATGTAGAAGCACCTAAATCCTGTGTACCTAACTGTAAGTCCATGACATTCAAATTGTTTCTTTCTGGTTGCTTGTTATATTTTCTCCCTCACCTGGGAGCACTGGAATTTGGCTATAATATTCCTGGGAGTTTTCATTTGGGATCTCTTTCAGGTGATCAGTGAATTCTTTCAATTTCTATTCTACCCTCTGATTCCAGGATATCAGGACTGTTTCCCTTTATAATTTCTTGAAAAATAATGCCTAAGCAATTTTTTTATCATGGTTTTATGGTAGTTCAATAATTGTTCTCAATATATTTCCCAGGTCAGTTGTTTTTCCAATGAGATAATTTACATTTTTCATTTTTTTTCATTCTTTTTATTTTGTTTGATTGTTTCTTGATGTAAATAGATGTAATAGTATATACATTACTAGGAAAAAGATTCTAGTGGTAGCGTTCTGGACATGAAGGTAGAATGACTTAACCTTGAATACCAGTCCTTAAACTTAGAAACTATGGGTAAATCACTTAAACTTCCTGAACCTCAGTTTCCTCAGCTGGAAAATGGGTATAATAATTTCACAGTATCTACCTCACCTTATTGTTGTCAGGCTTGAAAGAGATAATGGATATAAAGTCCTTGGCAAATCTTAAAGGGTTATCTATTCAATCTTTTGCTTCTTATTGCAATTTATATGTGCTAGTCATCATGCTATCTAAATGTAAGTGATTACCTATCTCATGGGAATGTTGTCAGGAATGCCCATTGTAAATTATAAATACAATACAAATGCAAGTCTTTATTATATTAGTGACAGCATTCCTTGTCCCTGCAATGGTTCAAATATACAGAAACATCCAGTAACAATAAAGTTTGCCAATAAATTTTGTATCTATTAAATATTTAGAAAGTGCAAAATATCACATAATCCCACATTGTGTGTAGACTTCAGGTACAAATACACACACACACACACACACACACACACACACACACCAACATGAAATAAAAAGTTGGCATTTTCAGTTATGTCTCTACACCCAGTCACTTAAGAGCTTGCTCTATTCCATTGGGAAAATTTTGAATATATATGTATTGTAAATGCAACCTAATTACCCCTGTAGTATATGTAGGCTTCCCTAATGAGGTACTGGTTTATTAGACAGGTTCCTTTCTGATTAAGCAGTGTATAATAAAGGCTAGATCATCTGCAGCTTCAAGGCCACATATCACCTTTTTGGTCCTTCAGTGTAGCCTTTTGAGTGATTTCAACTTTTACAGAATATATGCTTTTATTAAGGGGATTTGTCCTGTGAAGTTTGAATTCAGTCAAAGGGCTGCACTTGAGGACCTAGAAGGCTACCTGTGGCCTTGAGGCTTAAGGTTCCTCACCCCCTGGATGTAGTCATAATTTCAAAGACATAAAACAATGCCGGCAATATTGAATAAACAAACAAACACAACATGCTACTTGTAAATACACACTTGTTCATGAACGAAAGATTTGAAATGATAGGTGACTGAGGTGGAACAAAGAGGGTTTTGGTATTCTCAATGTTTGTGATGAAAAATGTCTCACTCTGTCAATATGTCATCAGCTATTCAGACTCATACATTTATAGGACCGTCTGAAGAAAAGCTGGTTTGCGTTAGCTTTAGAAAGTCCCAATGAGCTTGAAGGGAAGCACCTCTCATCTGAAACATACTGGGTGGTAGCAAGGTACTTTTTCAGGCTAAAAATAACATAGGAAAGAGATTAGGAAAATGTTGCTCATCATAGTGCAAAAGTCTGTTCAACTCTTCCATATGATAATTTTCTAGTATTATCATTTAAATAGATTGTATCATTCATTATGGAAATTCTGTCATAGATGTTTTCAAAGGCTGACAGAATTTGTCAGTGTAAAACAAGCAATGGGAAGTTGATGACATGATATGGCAACAAGAAATAATAAAACAAAAGCAAAAGAATGAAAAAATAGAGGAGAATGTGAAACATCTCATCAGAAAAAAACTGATCTGGAGAATAGATTGAGGAGAGACAATCTAAGAATAATTAGAATACCTGAAAATTGTAATAAAAAAAAGAATCTTGATGCAACATTACAAGAAATTATTTAGGGAAATTGCTCTGAAGTTCTAGAACAAGAAGGTAAAGCAGCAATAGAGAAAATGCAGCAATCACCCTCTGAAAGAAATTGCAGGAGGAAAACCTACAGAAATATCATAACCAAGTTTCAAAGCTCACAGGATAAGGAGAAAATACAGCAAGCAACAGGGAAAAAATTAAATATTAAGGAGCAGCGATCAGTACTACACAAGTCCTAGCAGCTCTTGTGCTGAAGGACCATAGGTCTTAAAATACTATATTTCATAGAGAAAAAGAGCTAACATTATAACCAAGGGTAATTTATCCAGGAAAGTTAAGAAAAAAATGGACATTTAACAAATTGAAAAACTTTCAGCTATTTGTGGGAATAGGGAGTGGAACTTAATGGAAAATTCAACATATAATATCTAGGAGAAATATAAAGTAAACATTAAAGACTGATTATAGGGGACTCAGTAAAGTCAAGCTATTTATTTCTTCTATGTGAAAATGATATCAGTACTCACATTACTATCATCATTATTAGGGTAGTTTGAAAGAAAGACTTGGGCTGAGTTGTGTATGATGGAGTGATTCTAAAAAAAGTGTAAGAA
Organism: Vombatus ursinus; assembly: GCF_900497805.2. NCBI lineage: Eukaryota > Metazoa > Chordata > Mammalia > Diprotodontia > Vombatidae > Vombatus > Vombatus ursinus. The sequence goes on from NW_020954610.1 coordinate 22,414,322, forward strand.
GAGTTAAAAAGGTGTAATTATCTCCTACAATGAGGCATGAAAGAAAGAATTGATACAGAAGAAACATGTGGGGGGATGGTGGGTAATATAAGAACCTTAATATAAGTGGAAATGGGTTAAAGAGGGGAAAAAATATCCATCCAGAAGACTATAAAAATCTTCTAAATTTAGAAAGAAATAAGATGGCAAGGGAATTGGATAAGGGGGGACCTAATAGAGGGGTGGGTAGATTAAGGAATAGGAGGGTAAGGAAGAAGGTAGAAGTAAATTAGACAACATATGAGGGATGGGGTGAATAGGCCAGGAAGGATAGTGAGAAAAAATAGGATGGAAGGAAATACATAAGTACTTATAACATTAAAGGTGAATGGGATGAATCTACTCATAAATTGGAAACAGCAGAATGGATTAAAAATCTGAATTCAACAATATGTTGCTTTCAGGAAACACAACAAAAATGAGAAATGCACAGAGTTAAAATAAAAGGCTTGAGTAGAATTTTTGTGTGAAAGAAAAAAAGCAGGGGTAGTAATCATGATGTCAGATAAAGTGAAAACTGAAACACATTTAAAAGAGAAAAATAGAGAAATTAAACTATGTGTCACCAATATGTTCAATATGGTTTTAGACCATTTAGAATAACTAGAGTCCTTGGGGCGGGGAATCTGCAACCTTAAGGCCACATGTGGCCCTCTAGGTCCTCAAGGGGGGCCCTTTGACTGAATGCAATCTTCACAAAACAAAACAAACAAACAAGCAAAAAAACAAACCTTGGACTTAGTGAAAAGGCCACACCCAAGGAGCTAGAAGGCCACATGTAGCCTGGAGGCTGCAGGTTTCCCACCCCTGAACTAGACAATATAAAATAGCTGAGAGTATACCTGCCAAAACATAGAAAAACATGAAATAAATATAAAACATGTTATACAAATAAAATGAAATTTAAATAATCGGATAATATTTATTGTTTATGGTAGCCAAAGGCAACATAATAAAAAATGACAATTTTACCTAACTAATCTATTTATTCAATGCCATCCCAATTAAATTACTAAGATGATTTTACTGCTAGAAAAAAAGTAGTAGCAAAATTCATTTGGAAGAATAAAAGAACAAGAAACCAAGAAAATAATGTAAAGCTGTAAAAATGTAAATGATCTTGCATGTATGTATCAGTGTGTATATGTATGTATGCATATATGTGTGTGTGTTTGTATACATTTTTTAATTGTAGCCATCTCTAGGGTTATTAGAAGGAAAGCAGAAAATTAGAAAAAAAAATTTTCATAGATAATCTCTCAGAGAGGATATGATTGTGATGGAATATTGCTGTGATATAAGAATTGATGAGCTAGTTGATTTAGAAAAACATGAAAAGACCTGGGCCTATCAAGGAAGATGCTATACACCTCTAGAAAAAGAAATGAAAAGTAGAAATGTGCATAGTATGGTCTTACATATATGTATATGTGTGTGTTTTTATGTTTATAGACATATATGTCATATGTCTATGTCATTTTTATGCTCAAATTTATTTTTAGCCTTTTCTAAGGTGAGGCAGGAAGAGAGGTAGAAATAAAAAGTGCACAGCAGAGAACAAAAAATAACTAGAAAGAAGCACAGAAAATCTGGGTTGCTTTGAAAGCAATTTGTAGGATTTATTACTCAGTTTTTTGTGAAATGGAAATTTATTGTTTTTTATATTGAATCTTCTCGTATGTTCTGTTGTGTACATGGAAATGTCCTTTTTTCTTTTTTAATTTTGTATTTAAGTTCAGAATTAATTTAAAAAATTAGAAAAACATTATCTTGAAAAAGGATCTATAGACTTCACTGGACTGACAAAAGCATTCAAGACAAAAATGATTAAGGACCTCAGTTTTCATGGCTATGGATATGCTTTGCATGACTACACATATATAACCCATATCAAATTGCTTACATTCTCAATGAGGAAGTAAGAAAGGAGATAATTTGGAACTGAAAGTTTTAAAAATGAATGTTAAAAATTATTTTTATGTGTAACTAGGGAAAAATAAGGTACTCAAAAAAAAGAAAAAAAAGAACCTCAGTTTTAGGGTGTGAGTATTTTGCAAATCCAGGCCATATATATATAGACAGGTTTTGTATCTAAAAAGTATAAAAGAGGTTACAGACTATTTTTCAGTTCTTAATGAACAGGTGAACATTAAGAAAAAAAAACCCAAACATTTAACTATTTAAAGAAACAGAAGGTATGCTATGATAACCACATTTTATATCACGTAGTGTCTCGTTTACCAAGTTTCTATCCAAAAGTTTGTATGATACCAGGAAAACCAGCCCTTTTTTCCCTTGTGAAAAATCAATTGAAAAGTCAAGTGATGAGATATAGCATTTTCCCCTATGTTATTTTCTTCCTGACAAAATAAACTGTGCTATCGTCATGATAAAGTGGAGAAAAAGCTGTGTCTGGAATCAGGTACCTGAATTTAAACCCCAGAGATACCTGTGTAACCTTGGCCATAATTCTGGGGATCAAGTTTATCATCCATAACATGAAGAGATTGATCTAATATCAGAAGATCTTAACCTTCAGTCTTTGACCTTATTTTTTTTTAGGCAATTGGGGTTAAATGACTTGCCCAGGGTCACACAGCTAGTAAGTGTCAGGTGTTTGATCTGAGGCTGGAATTGAACTCAGGTCCTTCTGACTTCAGGGCCATGCTCTATCCACTGCACCACCTAGCTGCCCTCTTTGACCTTATTCTTTACACACACACACACACACACACACACACACACACACACACACACACATGCACATACACACACACACGTGCACACACACACTCACACATATATACACAAACTGTATTTCAGTGTAATTGATTTCCTTTGTAATCTTAAATGATTCATTCTGTGCATTTTAAAAAAATCATTTTGGGAAGGGGTCCACATACTTCAGCAAATTACCTAGTCAGCCCATGATATAAAAATGATAAATGGCCCCTATTCTCTGAGGTCTGATATAAAAACAAATAAATAAATAAAACAAGATTAAAAAAAGTCAAAATCAAAATCATTCTAGCCTCCATATTTAACATATATCTTGTGTCTTGCATAGAAACATTATTCCATTTACAAGTAGTCATTGCCTCTTATATGCACACAAAGCTCAAAGCACTGTGCTCCTAGAACTGAATAAGAGTTATGTTTAGAAGAAAAACAAAATTACTCATTATTAGGACTCCTCAAATAGTTACATTAAAAAAGAATTAGGCTTGCTAACAGGATAGAAAAGGAAATTGTCATGTTCTGGAGTGTATGTTGTGGACTAGTTCAATCATTTTGGAGAGTAATTTGTAGTTATATCCAAAGGACTATAAAACTCTGCATACCCTTTGATCCAGCAATACCACTACTAGATCTGTACCCCAAAGAGATCAAAGAAAAGTGAAAAGGATGTATTTGTTCAAAAAACTATAGCAGCTATTTTTGTGCTGACAAAGAATTGGAAGTCAATACAATGTCCATCAATTGGGAAAATGGCTGACTAGTTGTGGTATATGATTGTGATGGAATACTATTGTAGTATAAGAAATGATAAGTAACATGGGTTTCCAAAAAACCTGCTAACACTTACATACACTCATGCATTGTGAAGTGAGTAGAACCAGGAAAACATTGAATGCAGTAACAGCAATATTATAATAATGTGCAACTGTGAAATACTCTCTTTTATTGATGTAAGATTTTAGAGACATAAAATTTCCCCCAGTATTGCTTTGGCTTTTTCTGACTAATTTTGTTTTGATGTCTCATTGTTATCATTATCTTTAATAAAATGATTGATTTTTTTTCTTTTTGACCCATTCATACTTCACAATTAGATTATTTTCCAATTAATTTTAATCTGTGGTTCTTTGGGCTTAATTAAATATAATTTTTTGCATCATATTCTGTAAAAGGTCCATTTAATAAATCTGGTTTTCTGAATTTTGTTGTGAGGTGTTTATGCCACAATGAATGGTCAATATTTTTGTGATAGTACCATGTACAACTGAGAAAAAAAGCATATTCATTTCCATTTCTATTTGGTTTTCTCCAGAGATCTATCCTATCTAAATTTTCTAAAATTCCTTAACGTAAAATTCATCTCTTATATTTCTTTCGTATCTAATTTATAGTGAGTTTTATAAAGTTCTTTGAGGGGAAACTTGAGAGTTCCACTATTATAATTTTACTGTCTATATCATCCTATAACACTTTAAAAATTTCCTTTAAGAATTTGTGTGGAGGGGCAGAGCCAAGATGGCAGAGTGAAAGCAGTGACTTGCTTGAGCTCTCCCCCAAATCCCTCCAAATACCTATAAAAAATGGCTCTAAACAAATCCTAAAGCAGCAGAACCCACAAAACAGCAGAGTGAAACAAATTTCCAGCCAAAGACAGCCTGGATGGTTGACCAGAAAGGTATTTCATGCCAGGCAGGGAGAGGAACACAGTTTGGCGTGGGTGGGCAGGCCACAGCTAAGCTGGGGCAGGCCTCAGAGGACTGAATCACTGGCAACTGTGGTGATTTCCAGACCTCTCAACCCGCAAAAGCCAAAGACAACTTATGAATCAGTCCCAGGCCTTGGAAGAGCTCAAAAAGGATTTTGAGAAGCAAGTAAGAGAAGTAGAGAAAAAACTGGGAAGAGAAATGAGAGTGATGCAAGAAAATCATGAAAAACAAGTTAACAGTTTGCTAAAGGAGACCCAAAAAATAGTGAAGAAAATAACACCTTAAAAATAGCCTAACACAAATGGCAAAAGAGGTCCAAAAAGCCGATGAGGAGAAGAATGACCTAAAAAGCAAAACTGGTCAAATGGAAAAGGAAGTCCAAAAGATTACTGAAGAAAATACTTCCTTAAAAATTAGAATAGAGCATTTGGAAGCTAGTGACTTTGTGAGAAATCAAGACACTGTAAAACAAATCCAAAAGGATGAAAATTAGAAAACAATGTGAAATATCTCACTGGAAAAGCAACTGACCTGGCAAATAGATCCAGGAGAGAGAATTTAAAAATTATTGGACTATCTGAAAGCCATAATCAAAAAAAAAACCTAGACATCATCTTTCAAGAAATTATCAAGGAAAACTGCCCTGATATTTTAGAACCAGAGGGTAAAATAGAAATGGAAAGAATCCACTCATCTCCTCCTGCAAGAGATCCCCAAAGGAAAACTCCTAGGAATATTGTAGCCAAATTCCAGAGTTCCCAGGTCAAGGAGAAAATATTACAAGCAGCCAGAAAGAAACAATTCAAGTATTGTGGAAACACCATCAGGATAACACAAGATTTAGCAGCTTCTACACTAAGGGACCGCAGGACATGGAATATAATATTCCGGAGGGCAAAGGAGATAGGATTGAAACCACCTGGGAAATAAGAAATATAGGAAATGGGGTACAGAAATCTATCATGCACTATGAGAAAATAGAAGGGGAAGGGGTTAAGAGAAGGGAGGAGAGATAGAAGGGAAGGCAAACTTAAGGAAGGGGTATTCAGAAATGCATGCCATCTTTGGGTGGGGGCAGGGGGCAAGATGGGGTGAAAATTTGGAGCTCAAAATCTTGTGGAAGTAAATGGTGAAAACTAAAAATAAATAAATTTTAAAAATGAATTTGCGTACTATACTGTTTGGTGCACATATTTTTAATGTTGATTTATTTTTTGTATTATGATTTTTCTTTCATGTTTTACCATTTGTATTTATTTTGAGTCTTGTATTTGATTATCAATTTGACAATCAATTCATATCACTTTTTATCTAGAATGACTGCTAGTACTCCATTAATTATTCAGTTTTTCTCCTGAAAGATTTTACTCAGTTTTGCTGGGTAGGTTATGCTTGGTTGTAATCCTAGCTCCATTGCCTTCTAGAATGTCATGTTCTGCAACCTCCATTTCTAAAACATGGTTGCTGCTAAATTTTATGTGATTCTGATTGTGGCTGTATGGTATTTGAATAGTTCTTTTTTGACTGCTTAAAGTATTTTCTTTTTCACCTGGGATTTCTGGAATTTGTCTATACTCTTCTGGGGAAATTTTCATTTTGATATCTCTTTCAGGAGATGATCACTTGCTTCTCTCATTTTTTTTACCCTTCACTTCTGGAAATTGGGCAATTTTTCCTGATACTTTCTTGATGTCTGAGCTCTTTCCTTGATCATGGATTTCAGATATTCCAGTAAGTTTTAAATTATATTTCCCTGATCTATATGAAAGGGTAGTTATTTTTCTGATGGTTTATCTCCCATTTTTTTCAATTTTTTTTTTGTTCTTTTTTGATGTCTCATGGAGTGATAGGCTTTCATTTTCCCAATTCTAATTGTTAAGAAATTTTCTTCATTAAGACTTGGTGCCTTTTTTTTCCCAATGTGGCCAATTTTGCTGCTTAAGGAGTTATTTCCCTCTTTTGCCATATAGCCAATACTGTTTTAAGGTGTTATTTTTTTAAATAATAATTTTATTTACTTTTAGTTTTCAACATTCACTTCCATAAGATTTTGAGTTCCAAATATTCTCCCCATCTCTCCCCTCCTGCAACCCAAAACAGCATGTAAATTGATGTAGGCTCAAAATATGTTTTCACATTAAACCTATTTTCACATTAATTATGGTGTAAAGAAGAATTATATCCAATGGAAGAAAACCACAAGAAAAAAGAAAGAGAAAGAGAGCAAAATAATATGCTTCGATCTGCATTCAGACTCCATAGTTCTTTTTCTTCAGGTGGGCAACATTTTCCACCATGAGTCTTTTGGAGTTGTCTTACATCATTGCATTGCTAAGAAGAGATGTATCTCAAAGTTAGTCATCACACAATGTGGCTGTTACTGTGTATAATGTTTGCCTGGTTCTGCTCACTTCACTAAGCATCAGTCCATACAAGTCTTTCCAAGTTTATCTGAAGTCTGTCTGCTCATCATTTCTTATACCACAATAATATTCCTTACATTCATATACCACAACTTGTTCAGCTATTACCCAACTGATGCATCCCCTCAATTTCCAAATCTTGTCCATCACCAAAAGAGCTGTTATAAATAGTTTTGTACAAGCGGGTCCTTTTTCTATTTGTATGATCTCTTTGAGATACAGACCTAAAAGTGATATTGCTGGGTCAAAGGATATGCAGAGTTTCATAGGCTTTTGTGTATAATTCCAAATTGCTCTTCTCAATAGTTAGATCAGTTCACAACTCCACCAACAATGCATTAGTGTTCCAATTTCCCATATCTTCTCCAGCATTAAGCATGTTTCTGTTTTGTCATGTTAGTCAATCTGATAGGTGTGATGTGGTACCTCAGAGTTGTTTTGATTTGCATTTCTCTAATCAATAGCAATTGAGAGCATTTTTTCATATGACTATAGATAACTTTAGTTTCTTCATTTGAGACCTGCCTGTTCATATTCTTTGACCAATTATCAATTGGAAATGACTTAAGTTCTTATAAATTTGACTTAGTTCTCTATATAGTTTGGAAATGAAGCCTTTATCAAAGACACTGGTTGTAAAAATACTTTTCCTATTTTCTGCTTCCCTCCTAATCTTGATTGCATTGTCTTTCTTTGTGCAAAAACTTTTCAATTTAATGTAATCGAAATTATGCATTCTGCATTTCATAATGTTCTCTATATAATGTTTGGTCATAAATTTTTCAGTTCTCTGTAAATCTGACAGATAAATTATTCCTTGCTCTCCCAGTCTGCTTATAGTATCAGCCTTTATATCTAAATTGTATACTTATTTTGACTTTATTTTCATATGCAGTGTAAGATGTCAGTCTATCACTAGTTTCTGCCATACTCTTTTCCAGTTTTCCCAGAAGCTTTTATGAAATAGTTTTTTTTATGAAATCCCCAGGAGCTGTGTTTATCAAACAATAGATTACTGTAGTAATTGACTACTGTGTCTTATGTACCTGACCTATTCTACTGATTCACCACTCTATTTCTTAGTCACTGCCAAGTAGTTTTGATGATTGTTACTTTATAATACAATTTAAGATCTGGTATGGTTAGGTCACCCTCTCTTGAATTTCTTTTCTTTAGTTTCCTTGACATTCTGGACCTTTTGTCCTTCCAGAGGAATTTTGTTATTATTTTTTCTAGCTCTATAAAATAATTTTTGGTGATTTGATTGGTAAAGCACTGAATAAGTAAATTAATATAGGGAGGATTGTCATTTTTATTATATTAGCTCGGCCTACCCATGAGCAAGTGATGTTTTTCCAATTATTTAGATCTGACTTTAGTTGTGTGAAAAGTGTTTTCTAATTGTGTTCATGTATTTCCTAGGTTTGTTTTGTCAGGTAGACTCCCAAATATTTTATAATGTCTACAGTAACTTTAAATGGAATTTCTCTTTCTACCTCTGGCTGTTGGGCTTTATGTGCGTTTATTTTATATTCTGCAACTTTGCCAAAGTTGTTTATTATTTCAAGTAGTTTTTTTTTTTTACTTGATTAGCTAGGATTCTCTAAGTATATCATCACATCATCTGCAAAGAGTGATAGCTTTGTTTTTTCTTTGCCTATTCTAATTCCTTCAATTTCTTTTTTTTTCTACTCTCATTGATAAGGCTAGCATTTCTAGTAGCGTGCTGAATGACAGTGGTGATAATGGACATTCTTATTTCACACCTGGTCTCATTGGAAATGCTTCTAGCTTATGTCCATTACATATAATGCTTGCTTATGGTTTTAGGGAGATGCTACTTATCATTTTAAGGAAGACTCCATTTATTCCTATGCTCCCTATAAGATGTTATTTTCTTCTATATTTTTGTACCATTTTTTAACCAGGCTATTGTCTTTTCCTATTTCTTTTGCATCCCTTCTAATTTTTGCCCATTAAGAAAAAAATTTTTAGCTCTTTCAGGATTTCTTGTTGATCTTGTGTCAAATTTACTCTTTTTTTTCTATTGAGGCTTTAAGTTATTTGAACTTTTCTTTTTCTTTTTTCTTTTCTTCATCTTCTCTGTCACTATAGCAGCTTTTTGTGGTCAGGTTTATTTTTTGTCATTAGTTGTTCATTTTCTTGTCTATTTCTTGACTTTAAAATTTATGTTGAAGTTTGAATCTGTTCCCAATGGGAGTGGAGGAGCACTGTCACAAATTTAAGGTTTTGTAGCACTACTCTTTTCAGAGCTAGTTCTGGAGGTTTTAGATTTTGGTGCTTCCAAGTCTGTGTAATCCAGGAAGAGGTGTGATCATTAATCCTTTGCAACAACAACTGATACTGTTTCTCAGGGTGTCTGATCCCTTGTGGCTGCAAGTGCTCCTCTCTGCTCTCAAACTGTTACCCAGAAGTGAATATAAGCGATATAATTGCCAAATTGCCAGTCCTAACTTCCTGGTCATTAGTCTGATTCCCCTTCCCCTCTCTGGTTTGAGAGTATCTGAAGCTTCTGCTGCTGCTAGGGTAATCTGAAAAACGTAATGTTGGTGTTTCTTCCATGTCCGCTCCTAGGTGATCACACCCTAACAACACAGATCTCTCCTTTCAACCTTCTAAAATTTCTTAGGCTGGAAAAAATGTTTCAACCCAACCTTTTTTCATCCCAGTCCTATCAGTATTCTATTTGAAGCATCATTTTAAAGTTACTTAGAGGGGAATGTTGGGAAAGCTTAGTTTTAATGCTTCCTTTACTCCAGTATTTTGGCTCCACCCTCAGAAGTCACCTTTCACATATTTACAATAATAGCAGAGACTTATATAGTTCTTAACAGGTTACAAAGTGTTTTTTTCTTCCTCGTATTTCTTATTCATGATATACTTATTAGATCTTAATCAGTTTTATCCAACTTTCATTACATTTCCTGAAATTCCTTCTCATTTTATATTTGATCTTTTTTCTCTTCTTGAATTATTCTGCATTTTCCTTTATCTGTTGTTATCTTATTCCAGATTATGTATTACAATTGCCAAGCGTATTTGAATTCACATGCAATGTTTCTAGGTATTGACCACTTATTTATTAGCCTGGAATGTTTTTCATAGCTTATATATTACATTTATTTGACTTTGTTCTAATACTTTAAAGAAAATACAAGATGTTGTTGATGTGTTTACTCTAACAGACATAGCTAGAATAGGGTGACAAGGTCTTTTCTTAAGGATGGTGACATTTGTGTGGCCATTTTACTTCAGAGTTCTGCCCTAAATCCTACCTCAGGCAATTATTAGTTATAGGACTTTAGATGAGTCACTTAAAATTTCTCATCTTCATTTTCCTTACCTGTAAAATGGTGATAATGATGTTGCAGGGATTTAATGACAGAACATATGGAAACATTTGGTATTTGTTGTTGCTTTTTTATTATTGTTGCTGTGATGAAGATGATATTTCCAATCTCATACTCATACATCAATCTCAATTGTTTCCAATCTCATAGCATTTGAGGGTGAGAGGGAAAGAAGTACTCAGACCAAAAGTGCCACTTTTGTGCCTACCTAACTCATACTGCTATGGGAGAAAGTATTCATAATGTCTTTGACTGACCATTTTTCGCTGCCTCAAAGAAGATTTTGGAATCTCTTGAATCCTATGCAAGGCAACCTCCATAGCATTCTGTCATTCCCCCCCCCAAAAAAAAGGCTTTATACAAAGGCATCTCCTTATGGCATTGAAGGTAATTGGGACACTGGAAAAATTATACTGGGGCAAATGGTCTCACTCCCAGGCTTCAACATGCAGGGCAGCTAAAGTTCAGGGAAGCATAAGGGTTTTCTTTTCCCTTCTCCCTTGACCTCAAGCTCTGGCATCAGTGGAGACTGTAGAAGGAATAGAATTAACACCCCCCCCCCCCAAAAAAAGCATGCCCCAAATACTTATCCTGACAGAGTTTAGAGTGGTGACCTCTACTTGGGAGCTGAAATCATCATATGCACAGACATCACAATTGGCAACTTCAGCTTTGAATCTGAAGCTTTTCCTTCATGGCCACATTCTATTACCTGTCTGTCTTGACCACACCCCAACCACCACATTTGCATTACCTTCAAACTATTTTATAATGCAATAGCATAATGCACCAACTTAATGTTGACATATGATGTTCTTGCACGCCATACTATGTATCCTTTATAATTAAGAAAACATTCTCTTAGTTGTTCAGATCATTAAAATTATTTTGTTTTTTTCCCCCATGTTTCATTTTTATTTTAATTTGCGTATATATGTATGTGTGTGTGTGTGTGTGTGTGTGTTTGTGTGTGTGGTGTGTATGTGTGTGCGTGTTTGTGTGGTCTGTATTATGAGTGGAGACTTTCAAAGCCCTAACCCTGATGAGTGTAAACCCAGGAAATGGGCACTACTTGATTAGTGAGTACTGGGACTAATCTCTATTGAATATATACTTGTCCCTAAAGCTTCATTAATACTTTAAAACTATACAATATTAATTTGAGTCAAGTGTAGACTCTGATATGTATTACCACTCTTCCAGTTGATCAGGATTGTCTATAACACCTTCCTTAAGAACTAGAATAATGTTAAAGTAAAAACAACAAGAGAAAAAAAAGTTTCATTAATTAGTGAAAACTTTATGGAGCTTCAGCCACCACTGTTTTCTCCCTTGCAAAGACTTCAAACGCATTGCTAGTTAAGTGTCTCATACAAGTCCCCATATGGCTTTGAAATGCTGTTTCAAGGGGATCAGGAAATAATCAGCCCCTTTGAAATTACTTGACTAGAACTAAATCAGCTCTTGTTCCAATTATGTTAATGAAGCTGCAAAGGAAACTGTTCATTTGGGAATCTTGGTAAAATGTTCAGATATTGATGCTAAAGCAGCCTTCAGAATGCATGTGTCAGTGTCTTTGAAATCTGTGGATAAATTCCACTTTGTGTGTCTTCAGAGTACAATTGTAGTACGTAAATCTACATGAAATCAGTTATTTTTGATTAGCTTGTGAATAAAATACAAATTTAGAAACTTTAAACTAATGAAAGACTCAAAGGATGTCAAAATTGAGGGGTGAGATATTTGTTCTGGATAGCACATATGTGATTCTCTCGGATGTCTTCTCTCTTTGTTGGTCAACGTGATACCATTAGCATTATGGGATAAAATACTAAGTGACTTTTTGTTTCTTTTATGTAAAGAAAGTGTAAGTCATTAAGTTCTTTAGTGAAGCATTTTTTTTCCTATATTTAAATGACATCGTACTTCCACAAGATAGTCACTGTGGCCCTAGGACCAGAGAGAAATCAGTTTAAGTCCTACTTCTGACACAAATTTTTATGTGATGCTGGATAATTTATTTAGTCCATTAGACTGTGAACTACTTGAGAGCAAGGACTATCTTGTTGTTTGTTTGTTTGTTTTTTCTCATGTTTTTGTATCCCCAGTCCTTAGCATAGTGTCTGACATGTGATAGGTCCTTAGTAAATGCTTGCAGACAAGATTTTACCCGAGCCTACTTGGCAATTCACTTAATCCCGGAATACTCAAGTCGAAGCAATTCTAAAACAACAAATTACAAAGAGTGTTGTTAATCTCAATTGGTAAGAGTTTTCTCATTTAGTTGTTCCTTATATTTATGAATACACAAGTCCATTAACTATCCCCGTGCCTATAAGAACCTCACTGTAAGCATCATGATGTCAAATACCGCCTTCTACTTTGATTTCCTACATAAGGCCAAGAAAGAGTTGAATCGCAAAGCTATTGTTTCAGTTACTCTATCCCCCCATCTTAATGCTTGCCAATAAAAATTCCAGGTGACCAAGTGCAAGGGAAAGAAGAATGATGATTGTAAGTAGGATGTAACACAGTGACTACATGACTTAAACACTAGAAGTAGAATAAAAGTGTTATCAAAAACAAAACAAAACAAAACATAAGACCAGAAAAATGGGTTAGTCATATTACAAGAGTGAGGGAGTAATTTCCTGCATGATACTTTAATTTTTATGAAATATAAGAATCAGAAGAAGGCCTTCAATGCATTGGTCTGACAATGTCATTCCCCTGCTAAAGGACCTTAGTGACTTCTTGCTAACTCTAGTATTCAAAGCAAAAAAAAAAAAAAAAAAAATCAAGCCAAAACAAAACAAACAGGAAAAAAAAAAGAAAAGCCCTCACTATGGCTCCAAGCTTTCTTTCCAGAGTCACTTCATACTATTCCTTCTTATAAACTATAATTACTATTCAAACTAATCAATTTACTGTTGCTCATGTAGGAATTTCTACTTTCTTTCTACAAACTGTCCACCTTTCCTAGGTTACCCTGCCTCAACACTGCTGCCTCATAGAATCCTTAGGTCCCTTCAAGGTTTAGCTCAAGTGATAATTCCTCTATGAGTCTGGATTCTCTGGTCTTTGGGAAGGAAGGTGATGAAAAAACAGGTAGTTGGGCAGCTAGGTGATTCAGTATATAGACTGTTGAGCCTGGAGTCAGGAATATTCTTCTTCATGAGTTCAAATCTGACCTCAGACACCTACTAGCTATGTGACCATGGGCAAGTCACTTAACTCTGCCTCAGTTTCCTCATCTGTATAATAAACTGGAAAAAGAAATAGCAAACCACTCCAGTATCACTGAAAAGAAAACCCCAAATGAGGTCATGAAGAGTTGAAAGTAACTGCAAATTGCTGAACAACAACAATAAAAACAAAATATGTCAATAAAAAATTTTTAAAGAGAAAAATAGGATAATGAGGAAGCACGTTTTGGGAAGGATGATTAGACATGTAGATTGGGGCATTTTTATTTTAGTGTCATTGGGATTTCCAGCTAAAACACCCACTTAATAACTGCGTAGCCATAGAAGGCAAAACATTTGTAATGTATCTCAGAAGCCAAAGGCCTTCTGAGATGGGTAACTCGTACATAAAAAAAAAAAATCTATTTCCTAGAATATCCAACAAGTGGTCATCTAAGCTCTAATTGCAAATATCCTTTGAGGATAAGGATCCCTTATCTCTCATGTTAACTCAATCTAATTTTGACAGTTTTTATTTTTAGAAATTTTTTTTCTGCTAGTAGAAATGTGTCATTTTGCAACTTCTAGCCTTTTCTCTTTAATTGCTTAGTGCCCAAGAAAATAAGAGGTTCACATCATTTCAAATCCAATGGCCCTTTGACAAATCTAATCTCTTTTTCACATAGTCTTTGTGATTATTATGATAATAATTATTATTAGCATTATTATTAATTTATTATATATAGTTCTTCAAAGTTTACAAACACTTTTACTCACAACTGTATGAGTTAAGGAGTGCAAATGTTATCACAACACAAATCTTCTGATTCTGTTGGTCAGTTTTGTGGTCTACAGCTTAAGAAAGAGGTTGGTCCTGGAAATTTAGATTTCAGAGTCATCTGCACAGAGATGCTAGCTGAAATTATAGGAGTGAATAAGATTGTCAATCAATCAACAAACATTTATTGATTCTGCTGTGTTCCAGAAACTGTAATAGATCCCAGGGATAAAAATAAAGGAATCAAAACAACTATTCTCTTAAGTGGCTTCTATCCATGAAATTAAGGGAATAAAGAATATGAAACAGGAGGGTGTAAGCACACTATCAAAGCTTGAAAGGAGCTCTGGGAATATAAGGTCTTACATCAATGTCATTAACTTCAGCAATTAAAGATGTCAATAACATTTGAGAGAGTTATTTTTGGAAATGTTCATGATTTGAAGCTAGATTTATGAGAGCTATACATTTCATGGTTGGTAAGGAAAAAAAGTAAAGTTTGATAGTTAAAAGTGACAATGAGCAAAAAAATGAAAATAAAAAGAGCTACTTATTAAGGGAGAATAGTAGGACAAAAAGAACATCATGTAACTCCTTTTCCATCATTTTAAAATTTTTTTGTAAAATGGCCTAAAGACATCATGCAATTCTGATGCTCACTTGTACAGTGGGATTTATCTAAATGCATGAGGACTTCAGTATATTTTCTGAAATTTGCTTTTTTTTGGTGGACTAAACCCTTAGAGAGGTTGTTTTCCTTATGAAACGTTGATTTTTCAGATTTGTCTCTATCTCTTGCAAAAGAAAAAAAACCCCACAATTCTATAGAGGGTTTAGTTAATTGTACTTCTATTGTTAGCAGAGTTACCTAGTCATTATAGCTAACAGGATGGGAAAGGGCAAAACTTCAGCACTTGGCTGATCATTTGGCCAGAGCAAAAGAAGGAAGGAGGCTTGCAATTAAAGCCCTGGCTTAGACTTCTTTCTACATCTTGTCAATTTTACCTCATCTTAGAGGAAGAGAACACTAACTACAGTAGAAGCAGCTTACCTTTTGCATCACAAATAATAAACCTACTGAGTATAAGACCTAGATTAAACCTGAAAAGCACCACTTCAATTCCCCAAATTGATAGAAGATTCTAATCCAGACTTGCTGAGTATTTTGAGTCTCATGTGCCCAATGTTACATCAGTCTATACAGTCTTGAAATACATTGCATTCTTACTGATGCCCTGGCTCCTAGTATAAATATGAATTGATCCAAAGTATGACTGTTTAATGATTTGGTTAGTAATTAATTAATAATTTCTAATAAAATAGGAGGCTATATTGCACCAGAAACCACACATGGAATTGAGTCTTCTCAGGTTATTCAATTGAGATTATTGTACATTATTTTTTTTGGTTTTTGTTTGTTCTTGCTAGGCAATGGAGTTAAGTGACTTGCCCAGGGTCACACAGCTAGTAAGTGTTATGTATCTGAGGCTGGATTTGAACTCAGGTTCTCCTAACTTCAAAATTGGTCCTCTATCTGTTGTGCCACCTAGCTGCCCCCCAATTACTGCACATTTTGTTGTGGTGATAGTGTAGTTAAAAAAAATTCCCAAATCCATTGGCTATGTAAGTTTGTACAGAAGAGATCAGGGTAATGAACCATAAATAATAAAAAGTAATAATAATCAGATTGTCAAATTGATCTGTGATCTCATCAATGGGTATGTCCGCTTTAATGATTCAAATCACAAGCCATTCGTGTCTGTCCATTCTTCACAACTGTTGAGTGTAATAGAGTATTATTGTGCCATAAAAAAAAAAAATACAAAGAACGTAGAGTAAGTTGAGAAGATCTCCATGAACTGAGATGAAGCAAAGTAAGCCAAATCAAAAAAATAATGCACATATCTTCTCATAACATTACCACAGGAGGTCCATCAACTGTACTTAGTAATTTCCTCACTTTCCTTTGATATTGCAAGGATACCAAAGAAACACAATCGGTCCATCAGTTATCTTTCATTTTCAAATTTGTAATAATTAACTTCTTATATTTAATTTTCTTTTTCAAGTATTTCAATGAACAAACAACAAAAACATTAATCATTCAGTATGCTCTAAAACCTTTGACTTCATTTCACCCAGACTAAGAAAGTTAAAAGAGGTGATAATTTTGCAATGGTAAAATTTTATCAAGATTATGAAAGGAGAAGATTAAGGTTTGGAGGCCTAATTTTTTGGACTTATTTAAAGACTGAATTACTTTTTTTATTAATAAATTTATTTATTTTTAGTTTTCAACATTTACTTCCACAAGATTTTGAGTTTCAAATTTTCACCCCATCTTGCCCCCCCACCCCAAGATGGCATGCATTCTGAATATCCCTTCTTCAAATCTGCTTTCCCTTCTATCACTCCCCCCTTCTCTTAACCCCTTCCCCTTCTATTTTCCTGTAGCGCAGGATAGATTTCTGTACCCCATTTCCTGTATTTCTCATTTCCCAGTTGCATGCGAAAACATTTTTTTTAAACATGTGTTTTTAAAACTTTGACTTCGAAATTTTCTCCCTTCATTCCTCCCCACCCAACGTCATTGAAAAGGCAAGCAACTCAATATAGGTTATACATGTGCAGTCATGAAAAAACTTTCATAGTAGACATACTGTGAAAAACTGTATTTCCCTTAGTTCTATCCCCCCCCATTTACTCTATTCTTTCTTTTGATCCCGTCCCTCCTCAGAAGTGTTTGCTTCTGATTACCACCTTTCCCAATCTGCCCTCTCTCTCTCATTCCCCTGTTCTCTTGTCCCCTTCCCCGCCCCCTATTTTCCTGTAGGGTAAGACAGATTTCCATACCCAATTGAGTGTGTATGTTATTCTCTCTTTAAGTCAAATCCTATGAGAATAAGATTCACTCATTCCCTCTCACCTTCCCCATTTCCCCTCCACTGTAAGAGCCTTTTCTTTTCTGTTTCTTTTTTTGTGAGATGGTTTACCCCATTCTACCTCTCCCTTTCTCCTTCTCCTAGTACAATCCTCTCTCACCCCTGAATTTTATTCTCCAGATATGACCCCTTCATCTTCAACTCTCCCTGAGCCTTCTATCAATCTATCTATATACATATATATATATATATAATTTTTTCCCTCCAACTGCCCTAATACTGACAAAGGTCTCATGGGTTACAAATATCATCTTTCCATGAAGGAATGTAACCAGTTCAACATTAATAAGTCTCTTACAATTTCTCTTTCCTGTTTAGCTCTTCACGTTCCACTTAGGTCTTGTATTTGAAAGTCAAGTTTTCTATTCAGCTCTGGTCTTTTCATCAAGAATGCTAGAAGGTCCTCTATGTCACTGAATGACCATTTTTTCCCCTGAAGGATTATACTCAGTTTTGCTGGGTAGGTGATTCTTGGTTGTAATCCTATCTCCTTTGCTCTCTGGAATATTATTTTCCATGTCCTGTGGTCCCTTAATGTTGAAGCAGCTAAATCTTGTGTTATCCTGATTGTGTTTCCACAATAATTGAATTGTTTCTTTATGGCTGCTTGTAATATTTTCTCCTTGACCTGGGAACTCTGGAATTTGGCTACAATATTCCTAGGAGTTTTCCTTTGGGGATCTCTTTCAGGAGGAGATTGGTGGATTCTTTCAATTTCTATTTTGCCCTCTGGTTCTAACATATCAGGGCAGTTTTCCTTGATAATTTCTTGAAAGATGATGTCTAGGCTCTTTTTTTTAATCATGGCTTTCAGATAGTCTAATGATTTTTAAATTCTCTCCCCTGGATCTATTTTCCAGGTCAGTTGTTTTTCCAATGAGATATTTCACATTATTTTCTAATTTTTCATCCTTTTGGATTTGTTTTACAGTGTCTTGATTTCTCATAAAGTCACTAGCTTCCAATTGCTCTATTCTAATTTTTAAGGAAGTATTTCCTTCAGTAAGCTTTTGGACTTCCTTTTCCATTTGGTTAATTTTGCTTTTTAGGTCATTCTTCTCCTCATCAGGTGTTTGGACCTCTTTTGCAATTTGGGTTGGGATATTTTTTAAGATGTTATTTTCTTCAGTATTTTTTGGGTCTTCTTTAGCAAGCTATTGACTTGTTTTCCATGATTTTCTTGCATCTCTCTTATTTCTCTTCCCTGTTTTTCCTCTACTTCTCTCACTTGCTTCTCAAAATCCCTTTTGAGCTCTTCCAAGGCCTGGGACAGATTCACATTTTTTCTTAGGGGCTTTGGATGTAGGAGCTTTGACTTTGTTGTCTTCTTCTGGTTGTGTGTTTTGATCATTTTTGTCACCAAAGTAAAATAATATAGTCTGACTCTTTTTGCGCTGCTTACTCATGATCCTGGTCAATTACCTGAGTTTTAAACTCTTTGTTAAGGTGAGAGTCTGCTTCCAATGTGAAGAATGTACTGTCCCAAGCTTCCAGGGTTTGTACAGCTGTTTTCAGAGACACTTCTAAGGATGTGTAAATTTTCAGTTCTTCCAAGGTGGTATGATAAGGTAAGAGGTGTTTCCTTTCCACTGCCACAACAAGCTCCACCACACCAGAGCTCCTCCTTGCCCCAGGACAGCCCCTCAGAACTGTGACCCATATCCAAGCACAGGCAAAGCAAGAGATTCCTGCCTCAGCACTGGCAAAGAGTTTCCTGCAATCCCTCTCTGATCAGCCACTCGATTCCCCCTCAGTCTGTGGACTGAAAGCTCAGGAGCCAGCCAGAGCCAGCCACAGCCCGCGCTCAGCACTTGTGGCTCAGACCTAGCTTCTTCTCTCACCACAGTCACAGACTTTTCCCACTGACCTTCTAAGTTGTCTTTGATGTTCCTGGGTTGAGAAGTCTGGAAACTTTCACAGCTGCCCGCGATTCAGTCCTCTGAGACCTGCTCCAGGGTCTCTGTGGCCTGCGCACCCACGCTAAACTGCGCTCCTCTCCCTGCCTGGCGCAATGTACCTTTCTGATCAGCTATCCAGGTTGTCTGAGGCTGGAAATTTGTTTCACTCTGTCTTTTTGTGGGTTCTGCTGCTTTAGAATGTGCTTAGAGACATTTTTAACAGGTATTTGGAGGGGTTTGGGGGAGAGCTCAAGCAAGTCACTGTTTTCACTATTCATTCTTTGCTCCGCCACCCTCTAGAGACTGATTTTCAGGGCAATTACATTGTATTCTGTGCTCCAAAGATTGGGAATGAGTGCATTCTGAAACTGTTAATGTAAGACTCAGAAAGTCCTAAATCCATGACATTTATGAAGAAAGGGGATTTTCTTTGCATAGGAGACTTCAAAGAAATAGACCATAGTTTTAAGAGATAAATAGAATAAAGAGTAAATACAAAATATAGTAAATGTGAATTTGAAATTCAGTACAAAGTCAGAAGACATAAAAGTTAATGTTTTGATAATAACATTGTCTCATCCACACTGAAAACATACCTTGCTTCTTTTGTCTACTTACAAGTTGGGTTGTTTCAATGTGATGCCTTCATATAAAAAATATGAATAAGAAGTAAAGAAAAATTTCTTTCCTTATTTTAAGCATCAGAAAGCCAGGAAATAATAAGCAAAATAAAAAACACTCTACCTTTAAACCTACAATAATTTAGCTTCTTACATTTAATTTCCTTTTCAAAATGATTTTCTTGGAAACTATCCTTTTTGCAAATGATTACATTTATGTGAAATGATGTTAAAATCTTCTAGATTCAATGCAGATAGCGTGAAAAGCAAAAGAGTATTGCTGTAGTTATAAAATGTGAGTATTCTGAACAGAGTAAACCCAGCAGCATTTAATCTGTATTTATTGGATCATTCCATTTCCATTGCATCTCATTCCTCTGGAAGGATAAGCTAGTGTAACAGGGAAAAAAAAGTGGTTTGATATTTTTAAATGTTTTATTGTTTATAGTTTTGCTTTGCTGTCATGTTTAAAATTTAATAAACAATGTTTAAGTTTCAGAAAACTTTGATTAGTTGCAAAAGCAACAAAACATTTCTGTAGAATAATAACAAGAAGGTTTACTCTTTTGGATATGCATGTGTTCTGAGTTGGACCTGATACAAACCAATTCTTTGCTTTAGGCTGGATATTAGAACAAAATAAATAAAGAAATAAAAAAAAAAAACTTGTAGTCATTCAGCAGGAGGAGAGAAAATTCCACAAGAACAGGCATAGAATACACCTTGAATTGCTTCAAATAACTGAAGCTGCCCTGCCTGAGTTGCCTTTCATGGTCCAATAATCATTGAAGAGGTTTTTTTCTGTTTATTTTGTAATCAGATGACCAGGAAGTGATACCAACCATCTCCTTGGGTCAATTAAATCTCAAGGATGGTTTTAACATCTTCTAAGGAAAAACTAGACTAATGGAGAAGAAATAAGAAGAGGAGAAAGAGGAGATGGAGAAAGAGAAGGAAGAGAAGGAGGGGAAGGAAAGAAAGAGAAAAAAGCAGAAAAAAAGCAGAAAAAACACATGCTCAAATATTCTAATGGGTCTGGGATATCAAAGATTCAGAGGATCCATTGTTATAGATTGCAACCTATACATGCCTGCTCATCCTGTGTGACACTCATCTTTGTATTCCCATGATTTTGCCACACGAAATCCATCCAGCCTTTCCTCACTCTCAGTCTTTTGACACTGCAAGTATGCCAGTGGAACACTTATGCCATTCATCTGATATCTCTTACTTTATCCACGTTATGAGTCCAACTTTTTTTGTGTGTCACAATCAGATAACATCCTGCTTTTCATAGTGTGGTGGGTGAAAGATTAAATGACTGAGGAAACAAAATTTTGATCATCCAAACATATCTATTTGTTAAGAATTATATACCACTCGCTCAACAAACCAGGACCAGGTTGCTTCCTCAGCTTAGGACTGGATCCTGAATTCAGGGGGAGACAGACTTGTATACATAAAAAAAAATTCATTAAGTAAGGCCAATTAATTTAAATGAAATGATACAGTAGGTAACATTATTTCTAATTGGAGGAAAGATTAGGGATTTTCCAAATGAGGAAGGGAGTGAACAGTTGCAATTTCCTGAATTCAGAAAGAGATATCTAACTCCCACTAAGTATCTGTAAATAATCAAAGTAACATGGAAACAACTCATTGATTAATCTAGGGCCACTTTTCAAATAAGACATATGGGTTGCTTGAGATGTATGATTGTAAGAAACCTTGTAGTATCAACTTTTGGATGTGACTTGTTCATAATAACATTATTTTCCTTAGTTAAGGTTCTTTAAATAGCACATTGAGGTGATCCAGTTTTCTAGCCATGCAGGGTTGGGTTTAAACAATACAATAAGGCTTTATCACAATTCCCACAATTGAATAAATTTTTCTCCCAAGACAGAACTTGAAATAGATCCATAATTGAATAGAAAGGGAACTGAGCTAGCTGCAGAATTTAGTCACATGACGGAGTCAATGTGGATCACTCAATTCCCACAATTAACCACTTGCTATCCTAATACTCTCAATTCCCTCAATTGTTCCTTGCTGGTCATATTTTGAAGGACATTCATATATACATGCAATATTGTATTTCCATCACTGATGTGTATTTGTAGCATTTGAGAGGCAGTGTTGTTTATTTTAAAAATACATTCTACTAGTAGATCATTTTAAGACTATTACTCTCATGATCTAGATGTAGTATATTTCATAGTTTTTCTACAGATACAAATAGTTGGTGAAAAAATAAGAATTTATTTCAAAACCAGTATGTTCAATAAGAACAAGAAAAAATCAAGAAGATTCCCTGTTTCTCAGAGGAACTTTAGTCAATTTCTTCACAGTAAGGATTAGAAGATATTTTAATTAAAAGTTATTATTAATCAAAGATGTTTTTACCTTGCTATTTTGGGATTATTATTGAATTATCAATTAAGAAAACAATTATACTCTTTCTTTATAAGCTATCACATATTTTATAATAACTCAGCAAATTTCTTCAAATATCACCATGATCTTCTCCAAAACTATTGTGTGACTAAATATACGGATTAATTTATTCTCAAATTATAATTCATAGGAAAATTTCACAAAGAAAAATATGAAGTAGAAATGAGGTTAAGTGCGAAATTCAAGACTTGAAATGTGCAAATCATTGTCTGAATTAACATGGGCAACAGAGACTTGAAAAATTTTCTGGTTTGGAGAAGCAGCTCATTTAGGCCTAAAACACAATAGTTCCATAAGATCAGCTTCACTTTATGATAGAATAATTCATATAATTCCTTATGTTAATTTAATTTTCTTCATATGAAATTGGCCTATGAGTGGCAGGATTTGAAATGTGCCTTTATTTATTGTTGGATTTGATTTCCAGTTACTGAACAATAAGGAAAAGAAGATGACCCCACCAGGAAAAAAAAATAAACTTTCTCTGGATGTTTGAAAAAAAATCTCAAATGTAATTTTTGGTCTCGTTATGAAGAATTGTGTGTCAAGGCCTTCCACTTTTAGAGTAGATTTAACAAAATAAAAAAATTAAAGATATCAGGAACACTTCAGTTAATTTTACTTTGAAGATTGAATTGTTCCTTAATATCTATTTATTCTTGAAAACTGCATCAAGTAATTAGGAAGAAAGTCTTAATTTTCATCTGCTCTTCTATCTATTTGCATCATATCTATGAAATGGTCCATGTTTTCAAAAAAAGATTTGGTCTCTTGAATATGCTGTTTCTGTGGAAATATTAAATAGCTTACATATTTTAAAAATAACTGAATATGTAGTTATAGTAAGAGAAAGAGGGGATGAGAGAAAGAAAAAAATGAAGAAAGAAAGAAAAAAGAAAGAGTTGAAAGGGCATCTTACAACTATACCTGTGGGGAAAATTCTTAATGAAACAAAGAATATGGAGAAACAAAATAAAAAAATTTTAAATTGACAATTTCAGTTAAACTTTTCCATAAGTAAAATGATTAAATCTAAAATATGAAAATAAGTTAATTGAGAGGGGAAATCTCTTAGAATATGTCTTTGATAACTGTATGATAATGAGTTGATGTGAGCATGTGAAAAAAGATAATTTCCATATGACAATTGTGAAAGGATATTCACAAATAATCTCTCAAAGAATAAGTTATCAACAACCACTTGAAAAAGAGGAAAAAAAGGCTTAAAATCACTAATGATGAGAGAAATATATATTGAAACAACTTTGAGTTTTCACATTTGTGAAACTGGCCAAATAGAAGATGATTCCCAACAAACTATGACAAGAGTTGAAAAAACTAAATGTTAGAATGATGGTTAGAAGCGACATACTTATGCACTATTGATGGATCTGTGAATTTGTGCAACCATTTTGTAAAATACATTGGAATTATATTTTTAAAGGGTTACTTACAGTTCTTGTTCTTTGATTCTTTAATAATCAGTACTAAGTTCAGGTTGCCAAGGTAGCCAGGCAAAAGGATGATAACATGAATAAATTTATATATTATACATATGTACTTTTTGATAAATTAAATATGGTATGAACACACATATATATGAGTGTGTATTAGCATTTAGTAAAAAAACAGCAGCAAGTAAATTGATTGTCCATCTACTGTGGAAAGACTAGATAAATTATAGTATATAATATAATTACATATTATTGTGCCATAAATAATCAAGAATACAAAAAATTAAATGGGGTTAAAAATTTAGAAAGATTTGCATGAATCAATCCATAGTTAAGTAAGCAGAATCAGAAGAAAAATTATGTAATGAGGGCCAAAGACTTTGACTTTAAAGCATTTGATGGTGAATCATACAGATAGGTGACCACAGAGATATTTATTTTCATATCTAGCCAATATGCAGATTTTTTTTGATTGACTGTGCTTAATTGGTATAGAGTTGAACCTAAGTATAGATAGTTACTGTGAAATGACAGAGGCATAAAAAAGAAAATAATTAAAGCATCAAAGATGGTTTGTGTATGTGTCTTATGTATTCCCTCCCTACATATATATTATTGGAAACAGAAAAGAATGTGATCTCTTGGAAATCAAGGACAGTGTTTTCACCTATTTTTCATCTCATCAAAGATTAGCACAATCTGTGGCACTTATTTAGGAGGTTAACAGATTCTTGTTCAATTATTAGGGAAAATCCAGAACTTTATATTAAATACAATTATCCCAGTTAAAAAAAATAATTACATAAATAAAACACCAATTACCTATTTATTAATTCCTTCCCCTCCTTCTAGATGAAATTAGTTTATGTTCCTTGATTAACTATGGCAGGTTCATACTACTAATGTTCCTGAAAACAAATAGACTAGTTGGAGAAATTGTAATTAACTAGGGCAAGCATTCTCATGGAGAAGTTCTTGACCCAGTAAATTTAGGAATTAGCCAAGCTTCTACCTAGTGTATTTAAGGATTCTAGTTCCAAAAACCTTGGATACTTTTGTGCACAGTAAAAATGTATGAAAGGTGTTCATTTATACCAACTTTTATTGTGGCTAAAAACTGGAAACTAAGTGGGTGGAAATGAACTGGGAAATGGCTAGACAAGTTATGGTATAGGAATGTAATGGGATACTATTGTGAGATAAAAAAAATGAAGTTTCAGAAAAACCTGCAAAGACTTATATGAATTGTTGCAGAGGTAAGGGACAGGAGAGCAATTTATACTGGTCAGTCAGGTAATTAGCAATTATATTAACAATTAGTAAATTATCAACCCCCTACCATTTACCAGGGATTGTAAAAGTATTCCTGCAGAATGTCAGTCACTAGTTGAGACCCCAACAAATCCAAGGAAGGTAAGTGGTGAGACGGAGAAGGGGGAAGAGAGAGGGAGACAGACAGACATACAGACAGAGACAGAGACAGAAAGAACAGCCAGAGAAAACACTTGGAGTCAGATATGACCAGTTGTGAACAAGGAATAACAAGAAGGTCAATGTAAAAGGATCTTTTAGTAAGTAGAGGGGAGTAAGGGTACAACTGGACAAAAAAAGTCTAAGTAGGATAGTGTTGTGCTAAGAGTTTATCCTCACTTAGAGTTGTTCCAGATGTGTAATGTGTACCTATGTATTTGTGTGTTGGGGGTGGGGAGGTAATGAGATGAATGGAGGGTATTTAGGATGAAAATAGGACCCATAGAGGCATAGGTGGCTAAAAATTGTACATATATAGCAACAAGATTATAAAAAAGTACTGTTAAAATTTAATAACTCTGTTCAACCCAATGATCAAGCATTATCCCTGAGGACTGATAAAGAACACTGCTCACTGAAAAAGAGTGTGTATGTGTGTGTGTGTGTGAGAGAGGGACAGAGAGAGAGAGAAACAGAGACAGACAGAGACAGAGAGGGAGGGAGGGAGGAACGGATAGAGAGAGAGAGAGACAGAGACAGAGAGAGAGAAAGAGAGAGAGATAGATACTGTATTAATAAATAGAAGTAAGAGTCATTTTAATAGATAATATATGAATGTGATTATAGTGATTATTTTTGAGAGAAAGAAATACAATAGAGCTAGAAATATATTTAGGTGTAGGCATAGATATGGATATTGACATTGGTTTAGATAATATAGATATATGAAGCACTTGTTCTGGGCAACATAGCAAATTAGGAATAGAAGACATGAGGACCAAAACTGGTATAAACCTTGCCCTTGGGGAGTTTATATTCTATTAGGGGAAATGGGATAGCATAAATCATGGAAACCAATGTGGGAACTCTCCTACTTGCCTTTTTTTTTTTTGCCATTGAGAGGCCTTCATAGACTTGTTATAGCCTATTTCTTCCAAGCTTAACTATACTCTTTAGTGCACATCACCTTTATGACTTAAATGTTCCAGCCAACCTGGTAAATTTGCTATTCCCTAAACTTACCATTCCTTCTCCCACTTCTATGCCCTCCAATGCCTGAAATTCACTCTCTCCTTCTTTCTCTTTCATAGGTTATCTGAATTTCTATATGACTAGGCTCATATGCTATCTCTCACCCTCCATGGTCTCTCACCCTTTCAAATGCTTTGATATATACTTATATTTTCACATATGGCATCAACATCTTTCTACTCCCCCCCCACCCACACTGGATCATGTACTGCTTAGTGGGGAACTATTTTTCATTTTCTTTTTGTATCCCCAAGACCTAGCACAAGACTTTGCCCACAGTCAGTATTCAATAAATATTTGTTTGATTTTTGCCATAAACACAAAATAAATAGAAATGACCCAACTTCATCTGAATTGTGGAGGAAATTATTCCAGATTTCAGTATTTAAATAGAAGTTACACTCCTTACTTGCTTAAGTTTTTTTTTTGCTACAGATATTATATAATACTGTTTTTAATTTCCATATTGCTCACAATCATTGCATTTATTTTCTCCAATCTCATCGGTTTCTTAAGTTTACTTCAAGACCAAAGGTACACAAGCATTTTCTTTAAATATTTCTGGAATTCTTTAGCCTCACAGTTTGAGTTCTTCAGAATTTTTAAAGTTAATTTTATCCAATTTTAGTTAGCCTCATCTTACCTCTGGAATTTTCTTCATTTTGTTCTCTTTATTTTGGAATACTCTTAGATTTAAGTATAGATGATAACATAGATACATTGCAGACTCACCTCTCTCTTCTTCTGCTAAACAGGATTATAGTATCTGAATGTCTATGTAATTTTTGAGAGTCAAAAGTATTCCAGACACCTATTTTGTACTATATGTACTATGCTATAGTATATTTTTCTTATTGCAGCACAGAATTCCTGAGGTTATTCATTGTTTGTTCATACAAAATGAACTAAAAATGTGAAAAATTATGCTGGCAAACAGGTTACAAGGGAATATTTTTACGAGTCAAAAAAAAACTTACAAATTTATAATCTACCCTTACTTGGTTGCAAAATATTTATACCCATAAAGTAAAATAAAATTTCATTTATGTAAAGAAACTGATACTAAGGGTAGAGCCAAGATGGTGGAGAAAAGACAGAGACTTCCCTGAGCACTCCCCAAACTCCTCTAAAAATCTTTAAATGATACCATAAAACAATTTCTGGAGTGGCAGAACCCACAAAAGGATGAGGTGAAATAATTTTCCAGTCATTATGCCCAAAGGGCTCTAAAATAGTGCATACCTTTTTATCTAACAATAGCACTACTAAGTCTGTATCCCAAAGAGAACATAAAAAATGGGAAAGGACCCATGTATACCAAAGTATTTATAGCAGCTCTTTTTGTTGTGGCAAAGAATTGGAAATTGAGAGGATGTCCATCAATTGGGGAATGGCTGAACAAGTTGTGATATATAGATGTAATGGAATAATATTGTGCTGTAAGAAATAATGAGCAGACAGATTTCAGAAAAGAAAAAACTCAGAAAGATTTCCATGACATGATGCTGAGTGAAGTGAGCAGAACCAGGAGAACATTATACATAGTAACAGCAGCATTGTGTGATGACCAACTTTGTTAGACTTAGAGCTTCTCAGCAATACAATGATCTAAGACAGTTTCAAAAGACTCATGATGGAAAATGCTGTCCACATCCAGAGAAAGAACTATGGAGTCTGAATGCAGATTGATGCATAATATTTTCTTTCTTTTTGTTGTTGTTTCTTTTTTCTTTCTCATGGTTTGTCCCTTTTGTTTGGATTCTTCTTGCATATGATTAGCATATATCAAATTGCAGGCCATCTTGGGGAGGGAGGGGGAAAATATGGAATTCAAAATCTTATAAAAGTGAATGTTGTAAACTAAAAAGAAATAAATAAGATAGATAGATACATATATGCATAGATAATTAAACAGACAAACAAGTAAATACATAAGATAATTTTTCAGCTAAAGACAAATTAGAAGGTCAGCAGGAAAGGTCTGTCTCACTGGGGTGATAGTGGAGCCCAGTTCTGAGGAGGTTCTGCCAGCACAGACCCAGCCCCAGCAAACTAGGAGCAAGCCTTGGGAGCTGTTGAATCAGGAGTGACAGTAAACTCTTTTGGAGCTCTCATCCCACAGATGGTAAGAAAGTGGGGTAAACAACTGGTCAGAAGGAGATTGCAAGTGTCTCTTTGCTAGAAGTGAGGCAGGAATCTGTTGCTTTGCCAATACTTGGCTCTGGGTTGCAGTCTTGAGTGGCAGTATCTGGGTGAGGAGGAGCACTAGGACATGAGAGCTTGGGGCTGCAGTGGAGCATGGACCCTCATCACAATTCCAGGGCAGAAAAGAGTGCTTGTGGTCACTGACAGACCAGAGCACAGCCCAGGAGAGTAGTAAACACACCTCTTCTTAGATCATATCACCTTGGAAGAACTAAAAACTGACCGGTCCCTAGAAGTATTTCTGCACAAAACCCCTGAAGCTTGGGACAGTGTGTCTTCCACCCTGGAAGCAGAGCCACACTTTAACAAAGAGTTAAAAGTCAAGAAATAGTCTGGGAAAATGAGCAAAGAACAGAAAAAAATCTGAGCATTGAAAGTTATTATGATGACATGAATATCAAAACACACACTCAGAAGAAGATAACAAAGTCAAAACTCCTACACCCAAAGCATCCAAGAAAAAATATGAATTGGTCTCAGACAAAGAGGAGCTAAAAAAAAGATTTTGAAAAGCAGGTAAGAGAGGTAGAGGAAAAATTAGAAAGAAACATGAGTGATGCAAGAAAATAATGAAAAATGAATCTATAGCTTGGTAGAGAAGAGATAAAAAAATACTGAAGAAAATAACACCTTTAAAAAAAAGACTAGGCCAAAAGGTAAAAGAAGTATAAAAAGCCAATGAGGAAAAGAACATCTTAAAAAGCAGAATTGGTCAAATGGGAAAAAAAGAACAAAAATTCATTAAAGAAAAAAAATCCTTAAAAAGTAGAATTGGCCAAATGGAAAAGGAGGAACAAAAAGTCACTGAAGAAAATAATTGCTTAAAAATTAGAATGGAGCAAATGGAAGCTAATGACTACGAGAAATCAAAAAAGAATAAAACAAAATGAAAATAATGAAAAAAATGAAAACTGTGAAATATCTCATTGGAAAAACAACTGACTTGGGAGATAGATGCAGGAAAGATAATTAAAAAAATATTGAACTACCTGAAATTCATGATTATAAAAAGAGCCTAGACATCATCTTTCTACCCTGCTAGGGCTTGTGTGATTCTAATTGTGGCACCATCATATTTAAATTGATTTTTTTCTTGTTGCTTTTAATATTTTATCCTTGATCTGGGAGTTTTGGAATTTGACTGTAATATTCCTATGAGTTTAACTCATAGGATCTCTTTCAAGTGGTGATCAATGGATTTTTTTTCCTATTTCTACTTTCTCCACATGTTCTAATGCTTCAGAACAATTTTCTTTAATTATGTCTTGTATAATTGTATCAAGATTGTTTATCTTGATTATAGCTTTCAGGTAGTCCAATTATTCTTATGTTTTCTGTTCTTGATCTCCAGATCAAGAACAATTCCAGAACAGCTCTAGAATTTGGGTATAATGTTCCTGGGTGTTTTTATTTTGGGATCTATTTCAAGAAGTGATTGCTACATACTTTCTATTCTCTGGATCTAGGATACAAGAGTAGCTTTACTTGATAATTTCTTGAAATATGATGTCTAGGCTTTTTGTTGTTGTTGTTGTTCATGGCTTCCAAGCAGTCCAATAATTCTTTTTTAAATTAATTTATTTTGATTTATCAATAATCACTTCCATAAGCTTTTGAGTTTTAAATTTTTCTCTCCCTCCATACTCCCTTCCCTCCCCAAAATGTCATGCAATCTGATATAGTCCAATAATTCTTAAAGTATGACTCTGATTTATTTTCCAGGGCAATAGTCTTACAATGAGATATTTCGTATTTTTTTAAATTTTTTCAATTTTGTTTTATTTTTGTTCTTGATCACTCATGGTAGCTTACAACTATTGCCCAATTCTAATTTTTAAGGAATGATCTTCTTTATTGAGCTTTTGTACTTCCCTTTTTATTTATTCATTCTACATTTTAAGGTGCTTTTTTCTTCAGTTTTTTTTTTTCTCTTCTTTTTACAATTTGGTCAACTGTGTTTTTTAAGGAGCTCATCTCTTAAATGGATTTTTGTTCCTATTTTACTCTTTAGCCGATTCTGTTTTTTTTAAGATGTTATTTTCTTTATGCCTCCTTTACCAAGCTGTTGACTACTTTTCATGATTTTTTTTTATATTTTGCATTTCTACTCCCAATTTTTTCTTACAATTATGACCTGGGTCCATGCTCCTGCTAGTACCTCTCCTCACCTGAGACTGTGACCTAGAACCACTTGTGGGCAATGCAACAAAGATTTTATCCCAGTATCAGCAAATGGTTGCCAGTAATCTTGTTCTGACCAGTTGTTTGACCCCTTTACTTACTGTAGGATAAAAATTTCAGAACTCTGTGCTGCTGCCTATTCAATCCCCGCCCCCCCCCCGCCTCCCCAGAGCCTGCTGCTGGCTTGCTGGATGGGGCCTAAGCTGCTGCTGGACTGCATTCCATTTTCATTCCAATGAGACTGACCTTTCCAACAAACCTCCTAAGTTGTCATGGGCTGGGAAATTTTTTCACTTTGTACTTTTTGCTGATTTTGACATTACAGAACTTATTTTGAAAGGTTATTTTAATCTCATTTTGAGATGTATTTGGGTGATCTCAGGTGAGTCCCTGCCTTTACTTTGTCATCTTTTCTATGCCTCATTCCTATCTTTTTCTGAAACTTCACTTTCAAGCATCATGAATTACTACCTAATTTTGTTTTTATTCCTCATGTCTTCTAAACTTCTTTGCAGTAATTAATCCTGTTATTTGATCTCTCCTCCATAATGTGTTCTAGTTCCTTTCATTCTTATCATTCTCTGCCATTAAAGTAAGAACTATAGCTGATTGTGTGTGTGTGTGTGTGTGTGTACACATATGAATATAGCTTCAGGTGTGGTCTTCCTCAAATAGAATGTAACATTCCTGAAGACAGGGACTGTCTCGCTTTTTTATTTGCATCCTCACTTAACACTTTATTTGATATAGAATAAGGGTTTAATATTTTTTATATTTTTTTCATTCTCTGACACTGCACTCCTCTGATTCTTCTACTTTCCCCAGTAATTCCTATTAATTCCTTTTTCAGTACCTACCAACTTACTGCAGACCTTGATCAAGGTATGACTATATAATTGTCAGCTACTTGCAGAAGTGATATTTCATATGCTTATAAGACTCCCTTAAGACTATTGAGATTATTTCCTGATGATTACCTCAAATCTTTCCAACAAAAATCAGCAATACTGTGATTATTTCCATCTCCCTTCTAGCAAAAAGATTCATGGCTCTCCATTGTCTACTGAATGAATTCCATACTTCTAATTTTATCATGAAAGGCTTTCCAGAATTGTATTCCAACTTACCTTTCCTGTCATACTTCATTGAATGTGTCTTAACATACCCTGAACACCAAGAAAACAGGACTACACGTCACTCTCTTAATATACCCTGAACTTACCCTCATTTGTACCTTTGCTCACAGTGTCCTCTAGGGCTATAATGTTTTCTTCTTGTCTCTATCAAATAATGTAATACCTTCTTTCCCAAGCTCAAATCACTGCTTCTTCATAAATTCTTCCATTATATATGAACAGGCAGTTTACATATGAAGAAATCAAAGCTATCTATACTCATATGAAAAAATGCTTTAAATTACTATTGATTAAAGAAATGTAAATTAAAACAACTCTAAGGTATCATCTCACAACTATCAGATTGCCTATTATGTCAGATAAGGAAAATGATAAATGTTGGAGGGAATGTGGGAAAATTGGGACATCAATGCACTGCTGGTAGAGTTGTGAACTGTTGTAACTGTTTTGGAGAACAATTTAGAACTATTCCTTAAGAGCTATAAAACTGTGCATACTCTTTGATCCAGTAATTCTATTACTAGTTCTGTATCCCAAAGAGATAAAAGAAAAGGGAAAAGGACCTATTTTTGTAAGGGTATTTATGGCATCTCTTTTTGTGAGAAAAATCAGAAACTGAAGGGATGCCTATCAATTGGGATATGGCAGAACAAGTTGTGGCATATGATTGTAATAGAATAGTATTGTGCTATATGAAATAATAAGCAAGATAATTTCCAAAAATATTGGAAAGATTCACATGAACTTATACAGAGTGAAGTGAGTAGAATGTGAGTAACATTCTACACAGTAGGAATATTGTATCATGAACACATATGAATGACTTAGCTATTCTCAACAATGCAATGATCCAAGAAAATCCTAAAGGAGCTAAGATGAAAAATGTTATCCACCTCCAGAGAAAAAACTGATAGAGTCTGAATACAGACTAAAGTATATTATTTTTCACTTTCTTTCTTTATTCTTTTTTTGTTGTTGTATGAGTTTTCTGCCACAAAATGACTAATTTGGAAATTGCACACATATAACCTATATCAGATTGCTTAATCTCTCAAGGAGAGGGAGGAAATGAATTTAAAATTCAAATTAAAAAAGAATGTTAAACATATTTTACATGTAATTGGGGCAAAACAAAATAGTATTAAAAATAAATTCTTCCAACCACCAAAGCTAAAAATGATTTCTTCTCCATTAGATTTTATAGTATTTTGTATTATTCTTCACTTAGGATATTCTATTTACTAGACTGTAACTTTTTAAATGTAAAGACTATTTCTTTTTTTTTTCAAGCTAATATAGCACCTTACATGTAATAAGGGCTTCAAAATTATTCATTGAATCAGTGAATATATTGAAAACACAAAGGTAAATGCCAGAAAGTAACATTGTATCTAATAATAACTAATAGTTATCACATGCATTATGGATTGTAAAGGCCTCTGCATAGATCATTCCCTTTGATTCTCACACCAATTCTGTGAAGTCAGTACTGTTTATTCTTGCCATAATCCAGATACATAAATTGAAGTTCAGTTATTTTAAATTACTTTCCCAGGGTCATTTGGATTATAAATTTCTAATGGGGGCAGCTAGGTGGCACAGAACACCAGTCCTGGAGTCCGAAGGAGCTGAGTTCAAATTCAGACTCAGACCAGACACTTGACGCTTACAAACTTTGTGAGCCTGGGCAAGTCACTCAACTTCAATTGCCTCACCAAAAAAAAAAAATGTGTCTGGTGGTAGGTTTTGAATAATAGGTATTCATATCTCTAAGTTTTGGGCTTTCTTTTATGCCAATTAGCTGTCTCTGGGGAAAAATAAGATTACATATTCAGTATTCTAAAGTATATTCCAACAAGAAAAAGAGATTACTTAGGAGGAGTTTTTCTCATATTTGTCTCAAGGTTTTGGTAATTGTCCTGATTTCAGAGTTCTTTGCCATATGCCCCACAAGATGATAGTAGGGTTATGCTCCCCACATGATGAAATTAAAAAAGCAATTTTTAGTTGGTATAAAGTGTAAGACTGTAACAACTTCACCCAAACTTCTACTCTTCTCCCGCACATAGGAAAAGAGAAATATATATGGAGTATGTTTTATTTTAACAGTAGTTATTTGGATAACTTCTAATCTATTAAAATAATTCACATTCAAATATAACTTGTAAAATAATCTTCTGTAGTATGCTGATTAGAAAAAAAATTCCTAACTTTTAGAAAAGTAGAAGAAACAAAGTAAATAATCAGTAATAATAGTAATCAGTAATAATGTTCATTTTGGAGATTGCCATGAAATCTAGAATACACTAATTGTCAGAAAAATATACTTCAGGGAATAGAGGAAGCTTTAGGGAAATAATCAGGGTTTAGGGGTCATTTTTGGTTGAAATATCTTTCAAAATGCATCTCTATTGATCAACAGGTTTCATTTGACTGATTGTCTAATTAAGTAGGTATGTCAGATTCCTTTATTTCTATCCTTCCTGAAGAGATTGCTCCAAGATAGAAAAGAACTATTTTTCAATCAAGAATATCCTTTTAAAAACAACCCATTTTCTTTCCCACCTATGTAAGCTGTAAAATTTAGCAGGAAATCTGGGCTCAAAACAACATTCACCTCAGGAAGACTAGAGCCAAAGAGAGCCTGAAATAGCTTTCAGAAGCCACATCCACCTTAATTATCTAGGTAAAAAGCCTGGGGCAAAGGTAAATCAAGTTCTAAGCAGTAGTGTGCTGGAACCTGCTCAGACAAGCTCTTTATAGGCAATTGTAATATTTTCAGTGTATGCCTTAACACCTTGAAGATCAGCAAATGGTACAAATCAGGACCTATTTTGTTTATTGTTTAAATTTTAATGATAGAGAAAATATTAATGCTGTAGATTAAACTTAATAGTGTGTCTTTGGTATCTTTTTGTTTTGAGAGTGGATTGTGAAACATCTGCCCCTTAACACAAAGGATACTTATTTGTGATCTAGGGTTGCCTAGATGAGCAAACTTTATATATATATAATATATAAATTATATATATATAAATTATATATGTATATGTATGCATACATATATGTGTGTAATATACATACATATATGTGTATGTATATTATATATACTATGTATATATTATATATACATATATGTGTATATCATATATACATATATGGGTATATTGTATATACATATGTGTGTATATTATATATATGTGTGTGTGTGTATCATATGTGTGTATGTGTATATATCTGTATATTTACATACATACATATATGTGTGTATGTGTTTGCATATATACACACATATGTGTGTATATGTGTATATGTATATGTGTATATATACACACATATATACTCATATATATTTGTATAGTGTGTATATATTTATATTTAATGTATATATATGTGTTTCTGTATTTAATGTATATATGTGTGTGCGTGTTTGTATACATGTAGTAATATATACACACATACACATACTACATTGCTGTTTATATGTATATATATTTTTTTACTACATATATACTATAATGTGAAGATCTATATCTATATACCTATACATGTATCTCTTTTTATATCTATAGAAGGAGGAAACAAGGAACAGCTAAAAGAACACCGGACTTGAAGTTGGATAATCCTGGCTCAAATCACAGCTCTTTCACTAGCTCTCTAAGCCTGAACAAGTCACTTAGTTTCTCTGATCCATAGTTTCCTCAACAGTTAAATGAAGTGGATACAAAAGATTATCTCTAACGTCCCTTCCAAGTCTAAGCCTATAATCCTATGATCCTAAACTTAATTCTAGAATTAATAAGGTAGAATGAAGTAGTACTTGTCTCATCTGGGGCAGGCTAATACTTGCATGGTCAAATGGGAGAGGGTGTACTTATATAGTTGACTATCAGCCTTTTATATAGTGTGAGCCCCATATAGTACTTAGGATGGTTGTTTTAATTCAAAATTTCTGGTTTACAATAAATAGTCATGAGAAAATCATTTGCCAGCATTGAGAGTTATAATAATGCCTCCAAACACATCTCAGGCAATTGAATAAAAGTTAGGAAAACTTTTGAGTTTGGCAGCAAATCAGTTTGCACTCCCACTACCCCTAGGCAAGACGGGACCAAGAAAATGAGTGTCGTTGGTTATGGATTTTTTGCATATTCTTGGGCTATTAAAGTTACAAATCATATTATTGATGCAAAAACATTTTTAGGTGTAGAATCTATATGCTCTTTGAACTCATGTGGCTTCACCCCAGGGCAGTGAAATAGCTCAAAATGTGATTGGATAATACATGCATGTTTTTTTTTTTCGGAGGCAAGAGATTGTTCGGTATGAGAATCCATAGTCTTTGAACTTGTACAGTATGCCTCTGGGCAATGATAGACTAAAATCATAAATTCAAGTGATCAGATTAAGTATTTGAGACTATTTCACAGACAATTTCACTCATATCCCTTATATGTGAAAAAGATTAGTAATGATAACTTGTGTTCTTTTTGTTTGCAGTAACACTTTAATATTGGTATACTCTATATTATTTAAATTGATTTTAAAAGTATTTTTAAAGGAGTCATAGATAAGGCTTCATTATATAAGATCTAGAGAGAGAGAGAGAGAGAGAGAGAGAGAGAGAGAGAGAGAGAGATAATGCTTATAAAATGCCAGGCATAATGATCATTGCTGATTACTCAAATGACTTGTGGTTATTAATTTAATTATGCATTCTTTAGTAGACTAAGTAAGAATATCAGTGACATATCAATTTCCAGATTATATTTCAATACACTTTACTTCAGTTTTTCAACAGATTTGTGATCACAAATACATCTTACTCCTTAGAATTCTTCACACCTACCCAACCATTTCTCTTCATCCCTTCTCCAAACCTCAGGTATCTTGTACCCCATTAGATAATAGAGTGAAAAAAGCCATTGCCAGCAGGTAGCTTTCTTACCTAGTCCTTTCCTTCTTTCTTTTGTCTTAGTCTCACCCCATTACTTCATAGACCTCCTCTTGGGCAGTCTGGATTAAAGAGTGATATAACTACTTATATGTTTTGAAAAAGGTTGGAATCAATGAATATAATTCTTCTGGTGAAGTAGTGTACAACCAGCCCATCATTTGCTAATGAAAATTCATCTTAAAATGTTCTAGGTCTTATTATATGCCCTGTAGTTCAAAATTTAGTGTACTTTAAAAGATTCCCTCATAATTTCCTTTTTCAGTAATATAAACATTCCTGATTTTTTTCTCTAAATGCTTAGTATCTTCTCTTCTTTCAGATATTTTGAAAATTAGTTCCTCAACACATTATCAAAACAATCTTGCCCTCAGCATGTATCGATTATGTGAATAATGGGACTTGTCCAGCTGTTCCTTTTGTCTTCATTATCTGTAGTGTCTTTTCCATTAGCTCATGTACCATGGGGCCTAACTTGTTAGAATTTATACATAGTGATTTCACTATCATTATTAAAGAAAATTAGATTATTATATAAATGGTAATGTTTTCCTTATTGTACATTTCTTGGTTTTCTTCCTTCTTATTCCATCTTGTAGGGTCTTAATTGAGCATCATAGTAAACTATTTAAAATTAATTTTGTGTATTGCTTTTCTATTTGTTATAGGTCATGCTAGTATATCTTAACTGTTATTCTTTTTTTTTTTTTGGCTAGGCAATGATGTTAAGTGACTTGCCCAGGGTCACACAGCTAGTAAGTATTATCTGTCTGAGGCCAGATTTGAACTCAAGTCTTCCTGAATCCGGGGCCAGTGGTCTATTCCAGTGTTGTTCTTCAAACAAATTTTCCATGGCATTTATATTTTTAACTGTTATTGCCTTTGGCTCTCATGTTGTATTTATTGGAAGATGATAGTGTGTGCTGGAGGAGGCAGTTTCTAGGCTCTTTTGGCCTCTTTTATGCTAATTACTCTGGTTATATTTTCCATGAGAATTATTCTTGCTTTATATACTTCCTGGTTTTTGATACAAATAGCTTACTTGAATAGGTCAGGTTACAACTATTTTAATTGAATATCATATATTCTCATCTTTATCTTTCTGCTGAATTTATAGAAGTTGATCTTGGTCTTGGCTAATTGATGATTTGATTGTACAAAGATAGCTTATAGAGACCTTACTCTCATACTTTAATTTGCCCTGTTAATATTCAATTATTGGTTTTGTTATGGAGACAAGGCAATAATAGAAACATCTAGTTAAAAGATGGCATCATTCATATTTTGGTTATTAAAATATAACAATAATAATAACATACTTATAGCACTTTACTTTTACAAAATGCTTTCATTCATCTTGGTTCTTCCTTATAAAACCCTTCAAAGTAGGAAGTAAAAATATTATTATCTTCATTTTATAGATGAGGAAAATTAGGTTTAGAGATGTCAAAAACTTACCCAATGCAGCAGAGTCCTGAAGAAAATCCAGATTCCTCTGGTTAGAAATCTGCTGTTATTTCTGCTATATAAAGTTGAACAGAAGTTGAAAGTGACTTTTTTTTTACATTATGATTATTGACAAGTCATTCTCAATAGTTATGATAGGGTAAAATACTCTCCTCCCTTCCCTTCTCAACTCTTTGGTGAAGCATCACAATTTTATGGCCTCTTCTGTAAATTCCCTTATGCCCTTGTCCTATAACTAATCTCATCTCGGCAATCATCAGCCTGAAATTACTCCCATGATTCACTGCTTTCTTTCTTATTCCCGTGATACTCAAGAAATGTGAAGAAAATCATGAAGCCGTGCTGACAAGGCCCATTACACCATAATCTTAACTAGGCCCTCACTGTGACAAGGCCAGACTTTTGCACCTCCCTAATTGAATCACTATCCCACTCTCTATAGTAACTTTTTCAAATCTTTCAAACTTCTTCAAACTTACTTTTTCTCTGCTATTTCAGCTAAGAATATTGCATCATATTTCATTTAAAAACATGAGACCATTTGACAAGAGATCTCTTTTCTCCTCTCTTCCTCATCTCACATCATTGAGATTACTTGCCTAATAATTTTCTCCTTCACCCATGTATCATACAATAATGTGGCTTTTCCCTTGTAGAACCACCCCCTCTTAGTGCAGAATTGATCTCATTCCTTCCATCTCCTTCAAAAGATTTCTCAACACAGGTTGGCGGTAAGTGTATACCACTCAAAGTTGGAAGCAGTGGTGGAGAGAGCAGCCCCACCACTACCACCACCAACCTGCCAGCCACAAAACTGCCTTCCTGATGTCTACCATGGAGGAATCACTGTCAGATCTGGAGCCCCCACTGAGCCAGGAAACCTTCTCAGACATATGGAATTTACAATGGAACAATATGCCAGATGATTTATCAAACATAGATGATATACAGTTTGCCTCACCAGATGACATAAACTGGCTGAGAAACAAGGAAGAAAACCCTGGGTTTGAAGTACCTGTACCTCCAGTTAACCTGCCCACATCATCTACCATTCCATCCCAAAATGACTATCCTGAGGACTATGGCTTCAGGCTTGGTTTTCTACACTCCGGAACAGCCAAGTCTGTCACCTGCACGTTCTCGCCTGAGCTGAACAAGCTATTTTGCCAGCTGGCCAAAACCTGCCCTGTCCAGCTCTGGGTCACTAAAACACCACCTGATGGTGCCTGAGCTCGAGCTATGGCTATTTATAAGAAGTCAGAACACATGACTGAGGTGGGTAAGCATTGTCCCCACCACGAACGATGCACCAAGTACATAGATGCCCTGGCATCCCCACAGTATCTGATCCAGGTGGAAGGAAATCTATGGGCTGAATACCTCAATGATGCCACCACCATGTGACAGAGTGTGTCCATTCTTTATGAGTTCCCAGAGGTTGGCTGTGAATGCACTACAATTCATTACAATTATATGTGCAACAGTTCCTGCATGTGGGGCATGAACCGACGCCCAATCCTCACCATAATAACTTTGGAAGACTCCAGCAGTCAGCTCCTTGGACGTAGAAGCTTTGAAGTACATGTATGTGCCTGTCCTGGAAGAGAACAGAGGACTGAAGAGGAAAATTTCCACAAGAAAGGAGGTCACAACCCACAACCATCCTCTGAGAGCAATAAGCAGGCATTGCCCACAACTCCTAGCAGCATCCCCAAGGCTAAAAAGAAGCTAATGGATGGAGAATATTTCACCCTCCAGATCTGGGGTCACCACCGCTATGAGCTGAGATTCTACCCCTTCTCAAAGCAAAACACTTTTGGTGAAAAGTGAGGTTCCCGAGTCCGACTTAACATAACCACCCCCACCCCAGAGACCCTCTGTTTCTTATTTCCTATGTACAACCTCTCTAAGATTCCCAATCTTTAGCCTTCCCCCTTCTTCCAGCTTGAATGTCTAAGCCTAAAACAATATTAAGGTGTTCCTTGCTAAAATAGATAAATTAAAGAGGACTTTAACTCCACTAGGCTGTGCTTCCTCACTTTATTGTTCGGTAGTGTGCCTTTTCACCACCCCATGGACCATAGCACTCCAGTACCATCCAAAGGGTTTTGTTGGCAAAAATAATAAAGTGGTTTGCCGTTTCCTTCTCCAGTGCATTAAGGCAAACTGAAGTTAAGTGACTTGGTCACACTGCTAGGAACTGTCTGAAGTCAATTTGAACTCAGGTCTTCCTGATTCCAGGCACCACTTTATATTTACTGAGTCACCTAGCTGCCTTCCCTCACTTTAGCACCTCTAAGAGGGGATAGTGCTATCTGAGAAAAGTATTCTGAATAAAAATATTAGGAGCATTGGAATCATAGACTCAGAACTGAGGGAAGAGGCCCCTATGTTTTATAGCTGAGGAAACTAAGGCCCAGAGAGTGACTTACCAAGGTCACAGATAGTAAATCAGAAACAGGATTTAAACCCAGAACTCCAAAAGTGATGGGTATGCTTCCGTTCAGCCATACTGCCTTTCTAGACTAGAGGCCTTGCTTAGAGACATGATGGTTTCTTGAAACGGTTACATGTGTTTTTGCCATTTTGGAAAGTGTGTGTACATTCACTTAGGTATGTGTTCCTGGTAAGGTAGGGGAGGGTGATGGAAAAAAGTCAGGAAAGTGGGTGGTAACAAATAGTTGTTGATGGGTTGACATCTGTGATAAAATGAGCTGTCTTCTTCCCACCCCCAGGATTTAGACTCTGAAATGCTCATTGGAGTGTGCTTCTACCAAAATGTTTTGTACTCTCTAGCCTTAAGCTAGACTCTGAAGTTTTATTTTCACTCACCTCTATTTAGCATTTCCTTTCATGATGAATGTAGGCAACAAACATTTTGAAAAGGGAGCCACAAGTTTTACCACACTGCCAAAGGGGTTTGACATAAAAATGGTTAAGAACCCCAGTTCTAGCCCCAGGTTCTCAAGAGCACACTAAAATGATGTGAACTTTCTCCACCCTCACAGATTCCTCCTTCCTCATTTTCTCCCACAAACTCTTACCCCTTTTTTGTACCTTTTTGCTATTTTTATAGAATTTCTTATTTTCAAATAAAGGGTTAATACTTAAAAAGAGAGAAGACTTCTCCATCTATCATCAACATTCTCCCAAGAATTTTCAATCTTTCTTTATCTATTACTTCTTCACTGTTGCTTACAAAGATGTCCACGTTTCCCTCATCTCCTCCAGGAACTTCCCACTCCTCCCCCCAAAAAACCTCATTTTATCTGTACATCTTCTAAATCTATTGTCCTTTTTTGTCTTTTTATTCTTTTATGGCTAAATGCCTTGAAATACTGTCATTTAGAAAGGATGGAGTCCAGATGGTGGAGTGTTTACCGTGTTATCCCAACACCTCCCCTCTACAACAACTTTTAAAGTGCCAAATCAAATTCTGAGTAAAGAAAGACAAGAAAAATTCCATGGTTTATTTTCTTCCAGCCCAAGGCAATTTAAGAAGACAAAAATGAAGTTTTGCAGACACTGGGATAGGTACTGGTTCATAATGTGTCATGATGGAAGTGTCATAAATGGAAGCACTGGTCATAGCACCATGAGAATTGGAAGGGAGCATCACAGTTCCCAGGTATTGTAGGTAGATTGAACATCTAGTCAGAAAGAGTTCCTGTGGGACCCATGTACTAGCATTGAGAGTAGGATCAGGTGCCATTTGGCATATCTATTGCCCAATACCCAATTCTGGGTCACATTTCCAAGATAATGAGTTGTCACCGTCACAAAGGAATAGGGGCCCTACTTTTGTAAGGCTAGAAAACAAATCAAGAGTTCAGTGACCATACTGCTCTCTGGACCAGACTACATTGGAAGGACTGAAAATTTAGAGTCTCCCAATAAGCTGAGACAACAACAGAACATAAAAATAGAGGCTCAAGCCAGACACCCCCACCCAGAGGTGAGTTGACACCAGGCCTCAACATTGTTACCAAATCAAGAAATAACCTGGAAAAATGAACAATCAACAAAAAGATCCTGACCATTAAAAGCTACTATGGTGACAGGGAAACTTAAAGCACAAATTCAAAAGAAGACAATGAAATGAAAATATCTACAATCAAAGCCTCAAAAAAAATGCAGATTGTACACGAGCCAAAGAAGAATTCTAAGATGAACTAAAGAAAAATTTTTAAAAGAAAAGAAAGTATTTTTAAAAATCACATTAAAAAGACTAGTAGACAAAAATGTGGAAATAAATGAGCTATACAAGAAAATTATGAAGAGAGTAACACTTATATTAGAAGAATAAAACCTCACTGAAAAAAATAAGTCATTAAAACTAAGAATTGGTTATATGTAGGCCAGTGGCTCCATAAGACAACAAGAAACAGTAAAACGGTCAAAATTTCATTTTTTTAAAACTAGAAGAAAAAATACAAAATATATATTTTAGTAACTGAGCTGGAAAATATATCAAAGAACAACAAATTAAGTATAATTGGAGTCCTGGAAAGCCATAAAGCTATAACAAAAAAAAATCATACACATCATATTTCAATAAAATAAAAAAAAAACTGCCCAGATAACTCCAAACCAGAAACTAAAGTAGAAATTAAAAGAAATCTGAAAATAAAACTCTCAAAAATATTATAGCCAAAACATAGAGCTCCTAGTTCAAGAAGAAAATACTGCAAGAAGCCCGAAAGAACAAAATTCAAATATTTTGTAGCCGTAGTCAAAAGCACACAAGATATTGTAGGTACTATTATGAAGTGATGAAGGATTTAGAAATATGATATTCTGAAAGGTAAAGGAGTGAGAATTATAATCAAGAATAACCTACCTAGCAAAATTGAACATAATTCAATAGGGGAAAATGAACATTTAATTTAATAAAAGACATTCTAGCATTTCTTATTTATTTATTTATTTATTTTTACTTTTCAACATTCACTTCCATAAGATTTTTGAGTTCTCAATTTTCTCCCCATCTCTCTCATCCTTGCAGCCCAAGATGGCAGGTAATTTTATATAAGCTGTAGATACACATTCATATTAAGTTTATTTTCACATTAGTCATGTTATCAAGAATTAGAACCAATGGGAGAAACCACGAGAAAGAAGAAACAAACAAAACAGAAGAGAAAAGAGAGAAAAAGAGACAGAAAGAGACAGAGAGAGAGAGAATACTATGCTTTCATCTGCATTCAGACTCCATAGTTATTTTTCTGCATGTGGACATCATTTTTCATCATGAGTCTTTCAAAGTTGTATTAGATCTTGCATTGCTAAGAGAAGATAAATCTATCAAAGTCAGTCATAGCACAGTGGGGTTGTTACTATGTACAATGTTCTCCTGGGACTGCTCATTTAACTCAGCATCAGTTCATATAAACCTTTCCAGGATTTTCTGAAGTCCGTCTGCTCATCATTTCTTATAGCACAGTAGTATTCCATTACATTTATATACCACAACCTATTCAGCCATTTCCCAAGTGATGGGCATCCCCTCAATTTTCAATTGTTTGCTACCACAAAAAGAGCTTCTATAAATATTTTGTGTATGTGGGTCCTTTTCCCATTCATAGGATCTCTTTGGGATG
Source organism: Vombatus ursinus (assembly GCF_900497805.2). Taxonomy (NCBI): domain Eukaryota; kingdom Metazoa; phylum Chordata; class Mammalia; order Diprotodontia; family Vombatidae; genus Vombatus; species Vombatus ursinus. The sequence continues at coordinate 22,457,979 of NW_020954610.1, forward strand.
CAGATTTTAAAGTGGTGTTGCTAGGTCAAAGAGTATACACATTTTTATACCCTTTAGGCATAGTTCCAAATGCTTTCCAGAATTTGGGGTTTGTTTTGGCAGGTAGACTCTCAAATATTTTGTAATGTCTGTAGTAATTTTATATGAAATTTCTCCTTCTATTTCATGCTGTTGAGTTTTCTTATTAATATATAAAAGGGCTGATGAATTATGTGGATTTATTTCACATACTGCAACTTTGTTAAAGTTGTTTATTATGTCAAATACTTTTTTATTTGATTCTGTAGGATTCTCTAACTATACCATCATATCATTTGCAAAGAGTAATAACTTAGTTTCTTCTTTGGCTATTCTAATTCCTTCAATTTCTTTATCTTCTCTTATTGCTAAAGGTAAAGTTTCTAGTACCATATTGAATAACAATGGTGATACTGGACATCCTTGTTTCACCTGTGATCTTATTGGAAATGCTTCTAGCTTATCCCCATTACATAAAATATGTGATGGTGGTTTTAGATAGATGTTATTTATCATTTTAAGGAAAACTCAATTTTCCTATGTTCTCTAGTGTTTTTAATATGAATAGGTGTTGTCTTTTGTCAAAAGCTTTTTCTGCATCTGTTGAGATAATCATATGGTTTCTGTTAGTTTTGTTGTTGATACAGTCAATTATGTTGATAGTTATCCTAATATTGAAACACCCCTGCATTTCTGGTATAAATCCTGCTTGGTTATAGTGTAATATTCTCATGATGGGTTGCTATAATGTTTTCACTAAAATTTAATTTAAAATTTTTGCATTTATATTCATTAGTGAAATTAGTCTATAATTTTCTTTCTCTGTCTCAACTCTTCCTGGTTTAGATATCAATGCCATTTTTGTATCATAAAAAAAAAAAAATTGGTAGGACTCCTTTGCTTATTTTCCCAAACAGTCTATATAGTATTAGAATTATTTTTTCTTTAAATGTTTGATAGAATTCACTTGAAAAACCTTCTGGCCCTGAAGAATTTTTGTCTAGGCAGTTCATTTATGGTTTATTAGATTTCTTTTTCTTAAATGGGATTATTTAAGTATTTTATTTCCTCTTCTGCTATTCTGGGCAATTTATATTTTGGTAAATATTCAGCCATTTCACTAAGATTGTAAAATTTACTAACACACATTTGGGCAAAATAGCTCTTAATTATTCTTTTAATTTCCTCTTCATTGGTGGTGAATTCACCTTTTTCATTTTTGATACTGGTAATTTGATTTTCTTCTTTCTTTTTTAATCAAATTAACCAAAGGTTTATGTGTTTTATTGTTGTTTTTTTTTTTATGTAACCAGCCCTTAGTTTTACATATTTGTTCAATAATTTTCTTGATTTCAATTTTGTTAATCTCTTCTTTGGTTTTCAGTATTTCTAATTTGGTATTTAATTGAGGATTTTTAATTTGTTCTTTTTCTAACTTTTTTAGTTTCATGCCCAATTCATTGATCTCCTCTTTCTGTATTTTATTCATGTAAGTATTTAGAGATATAAAATGTCCCCTAAGAAATACTTTCACTGCATCCCACAAGTTTCAGTATGTTGTCTCATTATTATCATTGTCTTATATGAAGGTATTGATTGTTTCTATTATTTTTTGTTTGACCCACTCATTCTTTAGGATTAGATAATTTAGTTTCCAATTTATTTTTAGTCTATCTTTCCATGGCCCTTTATTACATGCAATTTTGATTGCATCATGATCTGAAAAAGAATGCATTTACTATTTCTGTCTTTCTGCATTGTATTGTGAGGTTTTTATGCTCTACTATATGTACAATTTTTTTGTACATGGCATATACCACTAATATAAAATACTACTAAATATACATATACATATATATGCATACACACACACACACACACACACACACACACATTTCTTTCTATCCCAATTCAAGTTTCTCTAAGAGGTGTACCATAACTTTTCTAAGATTCTATTCACTTTCTTAGCTTATTTCTTGTTTATTTTGTGGTTAGATTTATCTAGTTCTGAAAGGTAGAGGTTGATGTCCCCCACTAGTATAGTTTTGCTGTCTATTTCTTCCTGTAACTCCCTTAACTTCTCCTCTAAGAATTTATATGCTATACCACTTGGTACGTATTTATTTGGTAATGATATTACTTCATTGTCTATGGTGCCTTTTATTAGGATGTAGTTTCCTTCCTTATCTCTTTTAATTATATATATAACATATATATATATATATATATGTATGTATGTATGTATTTTTTCTTGCCTGAGATCAGGATTGCTTACTTTTTATTTTTTATTTTTATTTTTTTTTTTACTTCAAGTGAAGCATATTATTCTGCTCTAGGCTTTTGACTTTACCCTGTACATATCTTTGCATTTCAAATTAATTTCCTGTAAGCAACATACTGTAGAATTATGGTTTCTAATGCATTCTGCTATCCACTTCTGTTTTATTGGAGAGTTTGTCCCATTCACATTCACAGTTAAGATTACTATCTGTTTCTTTCTCTCCATCCTACTCCCTTCCCCCATTCTGTTTATGCTTTTCTTTCTCCTTTCTCCCTTTCCCTCCTCACTAGAGTTTTGCTTTTGACCACTGCTTTCCTCAATCTAACCCCCTTTCTATATACTCCCTCCCTTTTCTTTCCCCTTTCTCCTCTTACTGACTATAGGACAACTTAGATTTTTATACCTGGGTATGTTATTCCCTCCTTGAGCCAAAATCTAATGTGAGTAAGGTTCAAACAATGCTCATCTCCCTCCCTTCTTTACCTCTACTTTAATATGTCTTTGTGCCTCTTCGTGTGATGTAATTTATCCTTTTCTGCCTCCTCCTTTCCTCTTCTCTCATTATAATCCTTTTTTACCCCTTAATTATGTTTTTTATCACCCCAAAGTCAATTTATACCTACACCCTCTGTCAATGTATATCCATTCTGAATGTAGTAATAAAGATCCAATTCAAAATAGTTAAAATATCATCTTCCTATGTAGACATATAAATAGTTTGCCCTTATTGAATGACATTTTTTTTCTTTTGTTTACCTTTTTATTCCACACTTGAGTCTTGTATTTGAAGATCAAATTTTCTGTTAAGCTCTGGTCTTTTCATCAGGAAGGTCTGGAAGTCCCCCATTTCATTGAATGTCCATCTTCTCCCCTGAAAAATTTTCCTCAGTTTTGCTGGGTATTTGATCCTTGGTTGTAATCCAAACTCCTTTGCCTTATGTAATATCATATTCCAAGCCCTTCAATATATTAATGTAGAAGCTGCAAGGTCTTGCATAATCCTGGCTGTGGTTCCTTGACATTTGAATTGTTTCTTCCTGGCTGTTTGCAGGATTTTCTCCTTTACCTGATAATTTTGGAATTTGGCTACAATATTCCTTGATGTTTTCAATTTGGAATCTCTTTCAGGAGATGATCAGTGGATTATTTTGATGACTATCTTGCCATCTGGTTCTAGGATCTCAGTGCAGTTTTCTTGATGATTTCTTGAAAGATGTTGTCCAGGCTCTTTTTTTGATCATGGTTTTCAGGTAGACTAACAATTCTTAAATTATCTCTCCTGGATTTATTTTCCAGGTCAGTTGTTTTTCCTGTGAGGTATTTTGTTTTCTTTTATTTATTCATTCTTTTCATTTTGTTTGACTGATTCTTGATGTCTCATAAATTAATTAGCTTCCACTTGCCCAATTCCAGTGTTTAATTAATTGTTTTCTTCAGTTAGCTTTTGTACCTCCTTTTCCATCTCATGGATTTTTTAAGGAGTTTTTTTTTCTTCAGTGTATTTTTTTTTCAATTTTGTCAATTGTATTTTTAAAGGAATTGTTAAATTTTTCTTCTACCTCTCTTATTTGACTTTTAAAAGCCTTCTTGAGCTCTTCTAAGAAGGTTTTTTGGGCTTGACACCAGTACATAGTTTTGGATGTAGGTATATTGACAATATTGTCCTGTTCTGAATTTGTGTTTTGATCTTCCCTGTCACCATAATGCTTCTCTATGGTAATTGTTTTTCTTTGTTGCTTTTTGCTCATGGTGTATGCCTTTTTTCTGGCTTTTAAAGTTGATTGCTTCTTCTGGGGCAGAAAGGACACTGTCCCACACTTCTTGTACTGGGGGCTAGGGGCCTGGTTACTGGTTTGTGTGCTGGTGCCTCAGGTACTGGCAACTGGAGACTATAGATGTCTGATAGCGTACCTGGTGCTGAGTTGGAGCTGGTGGTGATGGCTTGTGTTTGCCTGGTGTTGGTTCTTGGCTGTTCCAGCACTGTGATACTTAGAATCTCCTGGTGTTTAGCTTAGGTGGGGCTTGCCACTTGCTTGCTGGGATGCCTCCCATCCTGTACTGGTCCTCTTCAGCTACAGCATGAGGGACCTTTCCCATTAATTCCACTAGTCTCGCAAGCTAAAAGACTTTCTGCTGGCTCCACTATTTCAGGATTTTCTCTGGGGCAATATTCTCTGGGCTTTTCAAGGTCAGTAAGTGAGGGTGAGAATGACTGACTGCTTAGTCCACCATCTTGGCTCCTAGAAGTTGAAATAATTGATTTTCAAACATTTTGTCTGTGGACTGATAGCTCCAGAAGCAGCCACTGCTGCTGCGACTGCCACACTGATTCAGCCACTCCCAAGGCCTGTTCCTGGTTTGCTGTGCTCAGATCTGTGCTGACCCTGACTGTGCTGGACTGTGTTCCTTTCTCAACTTGGTGCGATAGACCTTTGCTGGTGACTGTCTGGGTTGTCTTGGTATCGAAATCTGTCTCACTCTGTCTCTTTGTTGTTTTTGCTGCTCAAGAATTTTTCAGTTACTTTTTAAAGGTATTTGAAGAGTTTTGGGGGAGAGCTCTGATAAGCCTCTGCCTTCGCTCCATCATGTTGGCTGCCCCTATTCAAGCATTTCTGATGATGAACTGAATTAAAAAAAAAAATCATGATCAAACATAAGACTAAGGAAGCATATAAAGCTATATGTAATTATGAATTCATAAGGGACTTAAAAAGGTTAAACTGTTTATAATACCATAGATGTAATTCCAAAGAACTTTATCAACATAAGAGTAGTTAGAAAGAGTCTGCATTTAAATGGGATATAAGGGTGTCTATGTTTATCTCAAAAGAAGGATAGAAGAAGGGCAAGAAACAGGGATACACTGGGAGAAGGGAAAAAGAGAAGAAGAATGGGGAAGGAATTATCTTACATAAAATAGTGACACAAGGAAGAGTTTTTCAGATGTAGGGGAAAAGGGAAGGGAAAGCAGGCAATGATTGAACCTTGCTCTCAACTGAACTATTTCAAAGAGTGATGAACATATGCACACAGGTGAGTATATAAATTTATATTACTCATCTAAAAAGTAGAAGTAAAAAGAGTTAAGAGGAAAGGGGGTTGTAGTAAAAGAGTAGGTGGGTTAAGAAAGGTAGTGCTAAGAAGCAAAACAGACTTTTGAAGAGGGGATGTGTTTAAAAAGAGGATAACTAAAAGGAAATGGGGTGGAAGGAAATATGTAGTTAGCCATCATAACAATCATAAAATTTAATTGAATGAACTCACCCATGGAAGAGAATGGCAGAATGGAATAGAAGTCAGAATCCAACAATATGTTGTTTACAAGAGACACCTAAAAAAATGATATCACTGAATTGAAAATATATTTGTATAAATAATATTTTATATTAACATTAATACAAATATTGTAATAGAAAAGAATATATTAATTTGGTGTGTAGCATATTTACAAGCCATTCATAAAACTTTTCTTCTTCTTCTGCTTGTTTTTCTTCTTTTTCATCATCTTCATCATCATGTTCTTCTTTTCATTCTGCATCTCCTCTTTTTCTCTCTCTATCTCTTTCTGTCTTATGATTTAGTTTATACTTAAATATGTGATGAAATAGGGAATATAGAATATTGAAATAGTGAAATAGCATTCAAATTAATCATTCTCCCTAGTGAACCCTGATACCTTCTGGCCTAGAGGTGTAAGACAAAAGGTGCAGACTAAATAAATTTTTTTGGATGTGAGTCAATCAATGCATATTGTTTTAAATGACCATACATATGTGTTACAAGTGTTTTGCTTTTCTTATTTTTCTCCCATTGAAGGAAGTTAAAAGGAGAGACAATCAATTTTTGTCAATTAAAATTTAAATTAATTGTTTTAAATAAGAACAAGTGTCAATATATTTATCATTTAATTCTTCAAATGATATAACATTTTAATAGATAGAAATTGGATATTTAAGGTATAATTAGTTAAATGAATAGATTGTCTAAAAGAGAGGTTCTTTACCCACAGGCCATAGACCTATAGGGTTCCTCAATGGACTTCAGCAGCTTTATGAATATTTTTATTAAATATATTTTGTTTCCTTTGTCAATGTTATGTCATTTGGTGAATATAGTTTCAATATTGATCATAACTCACTGTACCTTTTAGTAAAATGCTGTTTCCCTGTTCATCTCTTTTAAATAGGCCAACTTTTGTTTTTGCTTTATTTATTAATTTTTTGCTTCAGCTGAAACTAAATGAAATCTACTTCAGCCCCTTATTTTAATGTTATGCATACTTTTACTAAAATTTAGCATTTTCTTCAATTATTTTCTGTTCCAAGTATGACTCTTGTAAACAGCATCTTTTCTAATCCATTTTACCATCTTCTTCCATTTTATGGATGAGTTCATTGCACTGACATTTGTAGTTATGATTACTACATATTTCCCTTCATGCTAATTTCCCATAATTCCCTTTTTTACCCTTTCACCTCTCCCAGTCAGTGTTGCTTCTAATCACTGTGTATCTTAATATAACCCCTTATCTTCTTCCTCTTTCTTGTAACTTAATTCATTTCTACTTCCCTATTGGGTAAGATGAATTTCTGTATCTAACTCTCTGTTTGTGTATGTTTATTCTTCTGGAGCCAGTTCAGATAAGAGTAAGGTATCTACTCCCCTTCACATCCTTCTCCATTATATAAACTCTTCCTTGTCTATTTTATTGTTTTTCTCCCTTCCCTATTTTTTGAATGTATTCTTCTCCTTATTCCTTCTATTCTTTTAAGTCATCACAACACAACAGAATCACATACATGTCTTCTGTCTTATTAAACTCCCTCTAAGAACCCTAGGGAAGATAAATGTGTGAGGGGTTACATATATCTTCATCCCATATAGGAATACAAAACAGTTTGATTTTGTTTAGTTCCTTATGATTTTACCCTCCTCTTTTGTTTGAATGAAATTTTCTGTTTAGTTCTAGTCTTTTTATCAGAAATGCTCAAAAGACTTTTATTTCATTAAATATTCATTTCTTCCTTCATAGAATTATACAGTTTTTCTAAATAGGTTGCTCTTGACTCTAGTCATAGTTTCTTTACTTTGCAGAATATCATATTCCTAGTCATTTAGAATGAGTGTATCAAGGCAACCTGGGGGCAGATTTTAGAAGGCATTGAATTCCAAGATAAGGAAATTTGATATTATGTTGGTAGGTAATGTGACTTGTATATCATACCTGAGGCCTTGTTCAATTGCCTCTGTGTATGTTTTCATAAGCTAAAACTAGAATTATATCTGAAAAATATTGGTAAGTAGTGAACTCTTCTTCAGGTAGGCAAAAATAATGTACATTTTCAAGTTCTTTCCTCATTGATTTTTCAATCAATCAAACATTAAATATTTATTAAGTGACTACAATGTGCCAGAAACTGTGCAAAGTAGTAAAGATACAAAAAGGAGCCAAAGGGCAGTCCCTGGCCTTAGGAGCTTACAACTTAATGGGAAAGACAACATGAAAACAAATATATACAAAATTGACAATATATACAATGGATAGGAGACAATTTAGAACAGAGGGACTGGAATTAAGATTTGAAGAAAGCTTCCTGTAGAAGATGGGATTTTACTTGGGACTTAAAAGGAGCCAGAGAAGCCAAGAGACAGAGGTGAAGAGGGAGAGCATTCCAGGCATGAAGGACAACTACAGAAAATGCCTGGAAACAAGAGAAGGATTGTCTTTTTGCTGAAACATCCAGGAAACCAGTATCACAGTGGGCAACTAAAGCAAGGAATTTTGCTCATTTGAATTGACTTGGTGTGTCTATCCTTGTTGAATATACTACTCTTGCTATGACTAAATAATCAAAGTGATCAAAGAGTATGAGTTGGAGAGTAAGATTTAAGAAGACTGAAAAAGCAGGAAGGGGCTATTTTGTGAAGTACTTTGAGTGCCAAAAATCATTTTTTATTTGCTCTTGGAGGTAATAGGAAACTACTGGACACTATAGATTGAGGATATGTGTCGTGATCAGACCTGTGCTTCAGGAAAATCACTTGAGGCAGGCAGACCCACCAGCAGGAATGTGCAATAATTAAGGCGTGAGGTGATGAGGGCCTGTACTAGAGTGGTAACAGTATTGGAGGAGAAAAAGGGTATATTCAAGAAATGTTGCACAGGTGAATTTGGTAGGCTATGGCAAAATTTGGATATGGGGCAGGGTACGAGTAAAGAATCCAGGATGACTCCTAGATTTTGAGCCTGGGGCACTGAAAGGATGGTGTTGCCCACAATTAATGACAATCAGAATTAGCTCTTGAAAATACTTTAATATTTTTAAAGAATATTTGTAAAGTGTTCTAGATTATAATGGGTTGCATAAGTGATAATTTTGCAAAAAATAAAATTTTAATTTTGTCTACACAAGTTGGATTAAGCAGATAGGGTTTGAGAGAAAAGTGCCCACAACCTAGGAGCCAATTTAATAATAAATGTGTGAAAGAATTAAATCCAACAGGCATAATTTCAGATCATTAGCCTTCTCACATATTATCCTAAGCTTCTTTGAGCAGAGAAGTTGGAGTAAGATATTCAGCAGGCTTGGTAAGGTTAATGACTAGTCAAATATCAGTCAAAAAAAAATTCTTTCCTTTATGGGCTCACTTTCACTAACTTTGTCTATTCTTTATATCACTGTTATATTAATTTTCTATATAAATACATCTTGTTATGTCCTTATTCATATTTTAATTCCCATAATTTAGCACATTATCATACACACAGTAGGTGATTACTATGTTGAATCTTAGTCCAGTTAGACTATGGACAGGGCTTACAGATCTACTGCATACATAGTTGTTTCAAATTTCAGAGAGTGATAAGAGCAATATTTAAACTTCTGCCCTTATGCAAACTAGTCTGGTTTTCCCTTTAAAAGATGTTGAGACTATCCTAGAGAGTTGTTTGGCTCAGGGTACTAAAGGTTAATGGTGATTACAACACTTTCTGTTTACCTGACTACAAAGCAGGCAGGAGTAGCTATAGGTGTTCTCTGATGCCTGGCTGGTATAAAAAAATGGGCAACTAAAACAAGGAATTTTGCTCATTGAATCAACTTGAAGTGTACCTATCCTTGTTGAATATACTTCTCCTGCTATGACTAAGTAAGCTTTCCACCAAAACCAAACTATGAGGGGACTATTCTGAGCTATGCACAGCTGAGAAAAGAGACTTAAAAAGAAATCGATCTTCTTCACAGGATCATGTCCAAGACTGTCAAGTTCCATCCTTTGGTGATTCTAACATAGAAAATAAATAAAATACCTTAGAGGTTGATATGCTTCCCCTCGCCCCCTTTGTAGGCAATTGGGGTTAAGTGACTTGCCCAGGGTCACACAGCTAGTAAGTGTCAAGTGTTTGGTCTGAGGCCAGAATTTGAACTCATATCCTCCTGATGTCAGGGCCGGTGCTCTATCCACTGAACCACCTAGCTGCCCCTAAGGTTGTGATATGCTAAGAAAAACACCAGGACTTTAACAAAAAAAAAAAAAAAACTGAAGTCAAAACATGTAAACATATCACAGTACCAAAATATGAACTCTGGAGAATTGAAAATAAGACTAGGGATGATGATGATGATGATAATGATGATAATTCACAAAAGTGTTATCATCACAATAATGCTGCAAGATGATAAGGAAAGTGGAAAAGATTATCGATCTGTTCATGGTCAACAATTATTACATGGGAGAGGTCAGATTCAAACCAAAGAATTCTAGCTTCATATACTTCTACTAAACCATTGTAGACGAAAACCTGTTCATGCCAAGCTCATAGTGGGAAATTGTGATCTAAACAAAATTACAACTATAGCTTCTGAAGGAAGAGAGAAGAGTTAAAAAAAAAGGCACAAACAACTCCCTAACTTCCTTCTTCTGTGTTGTCTATATTTTCTTTTTTATAACCTTCTTAACTCACAGGTACCAATAAGAAAGATGTAATTACATTAGTATTACCTTCTACAATGTGTGATTTTCAACTCAAGACATTCTATTATATGAAACTCTTCTAATCATTATCTTTCATGCATCACCCTTTCTACCTCCTCAGTGACTTTAGCATTTGCTTTATATTCTTTTTCTTCACTGTCCACATCCAACATCTATAGCAGGGAGTTCTTACCCTAGAGTCCCTGAACCTCAATTTTTCTTAATATTATGATAATTTTAAAATAATTTGTCTCTTTTGCAATTTTACATATTTTTGCATATAGTGAAGAAATTTTTTTTTGTTTCTGAGCAGTGGTCCTTAAGATTCACAAAATTTCTAAAAGAGCCTCTCTCTCTCTCTGTCTCTCTCTCTGTCTCTGTCTCTGTCTCTCTCTCTCTCACACACACACACACACACACACACACACACACCCCACAACACAAAGCTGAGAATCCCTGGTATATGGCCACTTTAATCTTTGCATTTATAATCTTTCTAACATACAGGTATCCAAGGGCCTTCACCTTCTCATTTCCTATGAATTCCATCTCCACCACACTTATCTCACTGTGGTCATTTTTGTTTTTTGTTTTTTTCTTTCTTTCTTTCTTTCTTTCTTTCTTTCTTTCTTTCTTTCTTTCTTTCTTTCCTTTTTTAAAGTTAAATTATTTTTTATTCTTTTTTCTTTAGTCTTTTGTTCTTTCCCAGTTATATGTAAAAACAATTAACATCCATTTTTAAAACTTTGAATTTCAAATTCTCTCCCTCCCTCCCTAATCCCCTTCATTGAGAAGAAAACAATTTAATATAGGTTGTACATGTATAGTCATGCAAACATATCTGTAATAGTCGTGTTGTGGAAGAAAATAGACAAAAAAACTCAAGAAAAATTAAGTTAAAGAAGCTATGTTTCAATCTGTATTCAGACACTATCCATTCTTTCTCTGGGGATGGATAACAGTTTTCATTATAAGTCCTTCAGAGTTATCTTGTATCATTGTATTGCTGAGAATAGCTAAGTCATTAATAGCTGTTCATTTCACAACATTACTGTTACTTTGCATACTATATGTTTCACTTTGCATCTACCCATACAACTCTTTCCAGGTTTTTCTGAGAGGATTCCAGCTCATCATTTCTTATAGTACAATAGTATTTCACCATAATCATATATCACAACTTGTTTTGCTATCCTCCAATTGATAGGCATTCTCTCAATTTCTATTTTTTTCCTCCAGAAAAAAAGCTGTTATAAATATTTTTTATATATGTAGGTCCTTTTCCTTTCTGATTTTTTATCTTTTTTGGGATACAGACCCAGTATTGGTCTATTGCTAGGTCTAAGGGTATGCAGGGTTTTATCACCATTTGGGCATAGTTCCAAACTGTTCTACAAAATGGTTGAACCAGTTCTCAACTCTATCAACAATGCATTGATGTCTCATTTTTCCCACATCCCCTCCAACATTTGTCATTTACCTTTTTTGTTCTATTAGCTAATCTAATACATATGAGGTGATACCTTAGAATTGTTTTAATTTGCATTTCCTCAATCAATAGTGAGTTAAAGTATTTTTTTTCATATGGCTATAGATAGTTTTCATTACTTCTGATTATCAGTTGGGGAATGGTTCTTATGTTTATAAATTTGACCAAGTTCTCTATATGTTTGAGAAAACAGACTTTTATCGGAGTAACTTCCTTCAATTTTTTTTCACAGTATTGCTAGCTGTATTTCTCTCCATCTTATTCCTCCCCACCCATTCATTCTATTCTGTCTTTCCATTCGCCCTGGCCCTCTTCAAAAGTGCTTTGCTTCTGACTACCCCCTCCTCTAATTTACCCTTTTTTCTATCTATCACCAGCCTCTTCTCTTATCCCATTCCCCTTCTACTTTCCTGTAGAGTAAGATAGATTTCTACACTCAATTGAATGTGTAGATTATTCCCTCCTTGAGTCAATTCAGATGAAAGTAAGATTCACTCCCTTCCTCTCATCTTCCCCCTCTTACCCTTCACTGTAAAAACTTTTTCTTGCCCCTTTTATGTGAGATTGTTTAACCCATTTTACTCTCCCTTTCTCTTTCTCTCAATACATTCCTCTCTCCACCCTTAATTTTATTTTTTAGATATCATCCCTTCATATTAAACTCAGATTGTACCCTATGTCTATGTATACTCCTTCTAACTACCCTAATAATGAGAAAGGTCTTCTAAGTTACACATATCAGCTTCCCATGTAGGAATATAAACAATTTAATATTATTAAATCCCTTATGATTTCCATTTCCTGTTTACTTTTCTATACTTCTCTTGAGTCTTGTATTTGAAAGTCAAATTTTCAATTCAGCTCTGGTCTTTTCATCAAGAATGTTTGAAAGTCCTCTATCTCATTGAATGTCTAATTTTCCCCCTGAAGGATTATACTCAGTTTTTCTGGGTAGATGATTCTTGATTTTAGTCCTAGTTCCTTTGTCCTTCAAAATGCCATATCTCAAGTCTTCCATTCCTTTAATGCAGAAGCTGCTAAATCATGTGTTATCCTGACTATGGCTCCACAGTTCTTGAATTGTTTCTTTCCAGCTGCTTGCAATATTTTCTCTTTGCTCTGAGAATTCTGAAATCTGTCTAATATTCCTGGAAGTTACCATTTTGGGATCTCTTTCAGGACGTGATTATTAGATTTCTATATTATCCTCTGGTTCTAGAATATGAGGGCAGTTTTCCTTTATAATTTCTTCAAAGATGATGTCTAGGCACTCGTTTGATCATGGCTTTCAGGTAGTCTAATATTTTTTAAATTATTTATCCTGGATCTATTTTCCAGGTCAATTGTTTATTCAACAAGATATTTCATCTTGCCTTCTATTTTTTTTCATTCTTTTGGTTTGCTTGATTGTTTCTTGATTTCTCATGAAGTCATTACCTTCCATTTGCTCCATTCTAATTTTTAAATAATTATTTTCTTCAGTGAGCTTTTTGATCTCCTTTTCCATTTGACCAATTCTGCTTTTTAAGACATTTTTCTTCTCATTGGCTTTTTAGACCCCTTTTGCCATTTAACCTAGTCTGTTTTTTAACATGTCATTTTCTTCAGTATGTTTGTGTGAGTGTATGTGTGTGTCTCCTTTACCAAGCTGTTGACTCCTTTTTCATGATTTCTTGCATCACTGTCGTTTCTCTTCTGAATTTTTCGTCTACCTTTCTTACTTGATTTTCAAAATCTTTTTTGAGCTCTCCTGTGGTTTGAGACCAATTTGTATTTTTCTTGGAGACTTTGGATGTAGGAGCTATGATTTTTGTTGTCTTCTGAGTGTGTGTTTTAATCTTTCTTGTCACCATAGCAACTTTTTATAGTCAGAGTTTTTTTATTCCCCATTGTTTTATCGCCAATATTCCCCATTGTTTACTCATTTTCCCAGCCTATTACTTAACTTACTTAATAACTATTACTTAACTCTTTGATAAAATAGGGCTCTGTTTCCAGGGTTGTGAGTGCACTGTCCCAGGCTTCAGGGGTTTTGTGTAGCTATTTTCAGAGATACTTCTAGGGGCCTGTAAGTTTTAATCCCTTCCAATGTGGTATGATCTAAGGAGAGGTGTTTACTACTCTTCTAGCCTGTGCTCTGGTCTGTGAGCAACCACAAGCACTCTATTCTGCCTTGGAACTGTGTGGATAGTCCCCATTTCACTGTGGCTGCTAACTTTGTTTGTGCTCCTCCTTAATTTGGGACTACCACCCATGACTGTGTCCCAGATCTGAGTATGGGCAAGGCAACAGAATTCTGAATCTGTACTATGAAAAAACCTTCTTACCAGCTGTTCCACCCCCTTACATTCTGTGGGCTGAGAGCTCAGGAAGCAGCTACAGCTGCTGATTCAGTACTCCCAAGGATTGCTCCTGGTTTGCTGGGGCCAAGGATGTGATGGTGCTGCCTAGACTGAACTGCACTCCAGTTTCACTGATGTGTGACAGACCTTTCCTACTGACCTTCCATGTTGTCTTTGGTGTCTGTGAGCTGACAGGTCTGGAAACTGTCACTTCTAACCAGTGATTTGGTCACCGCAGGTCTGCTGCAGATATGCTGGGGTCTGGACTGTACTGAACTGTGGTCTTCTCTCACTCTGGTACAACAGACATTTACTTCCTGAACTTTCAAGTTTTCTTGGGCTGGAAATCTGTTTCACTCCATCTTTTTGTGGATTCTGCTCCTCTAGAATTTGTTTAGAGTATTTTTGAGGTATTTGGAGGGGTTTGGAGGAGAGCTCAGATGAGTCCCTGTCTTTACTCTGCCATCTTACCTCTGCCACACCTTAGTAATTTTTCAACTCTCACTTTCTCACCACAATCTTTGTCTTTCCACTGGTCTTACAACCTTTCACTTCTCTTATTTAACTGTTCATCTTGATTTTGACCCCCATTATTTCAGTCAATCATCCTTTTTCTACTTTGTATTTCTTATTTTCAAAGTCTTGACTTTATGTTCAATTATTTCAGCATATGCTTTAGTTCATGCTTGAATCTCTTTCTGCTTTGACCCCCACCCTGCAAAGTACCAATGCAGGATTGCTCCTACCATCTGTCTTCTTTATTCCTATTTCTGAGAAGCAGATTCCTGCTGGAGGAAATCACAAAATAGTGATGAAAAGATGTACTAAATTTATGCCAAGTTACCATTGATATATGCAGTCTTTTTAGTCCTCTCTTACTGTTGTCCTATGATATTCTACACCCTTCTACCAGACTTTCTCTCTTACCAAGCTTTCTTCCTGTGTTACTTAAAAGAGATTTTTTAACATAAGTATCCTAATATTCCCTCTACTGCAGTTCAAAATATGTGTTTTCTGTCTTTTCAAACCTAAATCTCTGCCTATGCCTTTGATCCCTTGTCTTTCTAACTCTTCTTTGACATAGCCCTATCATCTTTTCTCCTTTTCCTGTTTTTCCAATCTCTCCCTCTCTATTGCTTTAGTCTTTTTACTTACAAACATGTTTGAGTGTGTGTAAAAATACTTCTTATAACTCTGCTATTTCTTTAGATACACCCTCTCTTTTCTTCATTGCTAAACTTCTATGAAGGATAGTCTATAGCCATTTCTTGCACTTCCTCACCATACATTCTTCATTCCCTTTTATCTGTCTTCTATCCTCAGAAAAGTTTACTAAGTTAAACAATGACCTGCTAAATGACAGATCTAAGTACATCTCCCTAATTCTTTTCCTCCTTAGCTTTCTGCATCATTGAACGGTGTTAGTATTTGCTTCTTTCTGGTGTTCTTGCCTGTCTTTATCTCCAAGGAATTACTCTCTCCAGGTTATCCTTTTTTCCTCAGATGATTATTTCTGAATCTCTCTTTTGTTTCTGGTTCCTCTTCATCTTCCTGCCTTCTAAGTGTTCAATGCTCCCAACACTAAATTTTGGATCACCTTTCATTTTTTTTCCATGTTCTGTCATTTGAAAATATCATTTAATAGATGGGTTAAATTGTCATCACTTTACAGGTTATTCCAAAATGTATATTTCAAAACCACATCTTCCCTAAATTCTAATTCCACCTTTTTAATTCCCTGCTGGACTCCTCCAGCTGGTTGTGCTTGAAAATACCTTAAAATCAACATACCCAAAACTTTATTCATCACATCCCTGAATTCCAAAGTTCTCTATTTTTGATGACATCACCATCATTCTCTGTTACTTAGGATTACCATTTCAGGAGCAACTTTGAGTATTCTTCCTCAGCATTCACATGTAGAGCATTGCTAAGTCAACTGATCAATTCTGTCTCTGAATTCTTTTTATTATCTTTCCTCTTATTCCATTCCTACTGACATTGTTAATTTTTATCCCAGGGAAAGTCTAATGTCTCAATAATTACTCATTTTCTCACTCTCTTTGGTCTCTTTATCATGTTGTCTCTAACCTAATTTTCCAGATATGTTCACAGTATTTCCTTCTCACAGCATTCTTTTGTTTCAGTCAAACAAGCTTACACATTGTTTGCTGAATTTATACTTGTAAGTCTCCTACCTCCTTTGCAATTTTTTTCAAGGGTAAAAGTCAGCACCTTGATCGAGTTTTTAATTACAAATTTAAAATTGTACTGTCAGGGAAATCAGACCAGAATGAATGGAAGAAAACTGATGACAGGATATTGTTTTTTGAATTCTTTTGATGGCATTTTTATAAGTTTTTTTTTTCTGTTTCTTTCTTTGTTGTCAAATTATAAATTGTTATATCCTGCTGAATCTCAGCATGCCTGATGTTAGCAACTTCTGCTTCTTATAATGTGCCATTTTGGAGCTATTGTGAGCCTTGTGTTAGTGATTCAAAAAGACAACCAAACATCTTAGAATAGCAACTAGACTGAGTGAAGAGTTTTAGGAAATAAATATCTGTGAGGTTTTTCTAAGAATAAGACCTTTAGTAAATATATTTCATGGAAGGAATGGAAGAAGGAATCAAGTATTTATCAAGTTGCTTTTATGTGCTAGGCACAATACTAAAAGCTTTACAAATAAAATCTCATTTGAAGCCTAAAAATATCTTGGAAGGTAAATTCATTAACCACATATTACAGTTGAGGAAACTAAGGCAAATAGAAATTAATTGATTTATCCAGGGTCAGATAGCTAATACTATGTATCTAAGACCAGATATAAAGTCAACTGTTCCTAACTTCATGTCTAGTTCTCTATCTACTATGCCACCTAGCCTCATCCATATTGGTTACCCTATGTTCATTTTGGCTTAAGTCTGGGCTTTTTTACTATTTCCTGTGGAGTTGAGGTTGCCAGTAAGTCATCTTAGATAAATGAGAATAGTGAGTAGATATGAAAATCAAAATTGCATTTTAGCTTCAGCTAAAAAGAACTGTATCCAAGTCATACCTTAGCCACATCTTAGCTGTGTTGACCTTATTAAGTGGCTTAACCTTGCAGGGCTATAAGCAATCGTTTAAAATGATTGGTCGCAGAAATGTTGTTGATCTTCATTGAAAGAGGGAAAGTCCTCATCCTTATAAAAAAGTAATAGTATAAAAATCTTTAACTTAGTCATTACCAACAAAATCAAAGGCTCAATTCCTTTTATATATATGACTGAATATATGAACCTATATGCATATGTACATACATACACACAATTGTGTGTGTATTCCTCACTCAGAAAAATCTGCAGTAAAATTAAATAACAAATGTTATGATGTTATAATGAAGTGTTTGTTGTTGGTCTTTCATGCTCAAAGACCAAATGACATCAGGATTAATGTACAGTGTGTCTGACTGTGGCTGATAATACCAATATGAGCTCAGAAAGATCTACCACTTGTAAGGCACAAATATGGACATTTGGAGTGGAAATGTCTCTAAATTTGTAGAGATTTCTTTTGAGCTTCTGTAATTCTTCTTTGACATTGAGTACAGCATCTTCTTTGATGCAGGTATGCCATGCTTTACAATCTTGTGCCAGTGTCCCCCATGTCTCATAAGCAATGCCAAAGTTCTTTAGAGAGGCTGTGAAAGTATTCTTGTATTGTTTCTCCTGACCACCATGTGATTGTCTACCTTTTGTGAGTTCTCCATAAAATAGTCTTTGAGGCATGTGCAGTAGAATTTGAATGCTTGGCAGTTCAGCTCTCATACTTTATCTTAACAGGTGATCTTCAGAATCTTCCTAAAATATTCAAATGGAAGTGGCTCAAGATTTTTGGCATGGAGCTGGATGAATGTTCAGTTTCACAGATATGTAACAATGAAGTCATTACAATGACACAGTAGTCCTTCAATTTGAGAGGAAATCGAATGCCTCTCCCACATATTATTTCTGATCCTCCAAAAGGCTTAACTAACTCTGGCAATGTGTGTGTCAATATTATCATCTTTGTGGACATGCTTGGAAAGCATAATACCAAGGTAAGTTAACATACACAACATTCAAAATTTCTCCATTTGCTATGACTGATGGTTGCATACATGGATGGTGCAATGCTTGCTGGTGGAGAGCCTTTGTTTTCTTAGTGATAATTATTACGCCAAAATTTACACAAGTGGCAGAGAATTGATCCATACTAGTAGTATCTTAGCCTTGAGACTACATTGAGTGCACAATCATCTGTCAACAAAAAGTCACAAGCCAACTCTACCTCCCCTTTGTATTCACTGGTAACCGTTTCAAATTAAATAGGTTGCCATCAGTATGGTAGTTGAGTTTGATGTTTTTGTTGAAGGTGTCTATCAATATTACCAAAAACATTATGCAAAAAAGCAAAGGAGAATGCACACATCCCTGTTTGGTGACTGGAAAAGGATGAGAGCATGCCCCTTCATCCAGAACAGGTACAAGCAGATCATCTTGAAAGTTGTGTGCAATACATGGAATCAAATTTTGCCATTATTTTCGATAGGTCCTCACAACTAACAGTATCAAAAGCCTTTATAAGATTGACAAATGTTGGGTATTTCTATTGTGCTCTTGGCATTTCATCTGGAGTTGTTAGGCAGCAACAAATATGTTGTTTATTCTTCAGCCCATTCAGAAGCCACACTGGTGCTCAGACAAATGACCATCTTCCAGGTGAAGGATCAGTCTATTAAAGATGACCCTGGCAAAAATTTTGTCAAAGAATCCATGCCATGTCTGAGGATCTGTGTTTTCTCTGGCATTAATTACCCAGAATTAAAAGCATGTCCTCTTTCAACACATTGATGATAGGGGTCTCAAGGCCTTCAGAAAAATTTTCTTTGACCTCATCAGAGTTCATGATGGTGGGAGCATATATGCATATATACATATAAATACACATACATATATACATACATACATAGACACATACATGTGTGTATATTCAATATAGACATGCATATATGGCCTGTTTACCATGGCAGGCATGAATTCTACCCTGCAATTAAAACACAAAAAATGTACAAACATTTTTGAGATGATGATTTTACTCACCATTTGCACATGGCATATACACATGCTCATGGAGAACACAAAATCCAACAGACATGAAAAATGAGCAGCCCTTGTTGCAAGAAAACTTGGAAGTTACCACATCCAAATAGCAGTAGCAAGCCCTGAGTAAAACAAGGTTGGGAAATGAAGTCTAACTTACTGAAGCTGAAGCTAGATACATATGTTTTTGGAGTGGTTATTGTGATGAGAAGTTCCATGAAGCAGTAGTTTTGCAATCAGATCTAACCTAGTTAGTAAGCTTGTATATCTCCCAAAAGAAGTGAATGACAGTCTCATTGCAGTACAATTGCCACATGCAGAAAAAGGACACACCATAATTATTGCATATGCTCCCACCATGATGAATCCTGATGAAGTCAAAGAAAAATTCTATGAAGAGCTATAAACTTTGGTCATCAATATGCCAAAAGATGACAAGCTTATAATTCTGGGTTACTTAAATGTCAGAGGAAGCATAGACTATCAGAAATAGCAGGGAGTTTTTTGGAGGAATAGAGTTGGAAACAGCAACAGCAATGGTCACTTACTACTGAAGACTTGTGTGTCTCATGATCTTATCGCCAACGCTATCTTTTACTTACTTAACTACAACAAAATGTCATGGATGGACACTTGCAACAAGCACTGGTATTTAATGAACTACATCATTGTAAGAAGAAGACACAGGCAGAATGTGAGAGTAATGAAGGCAATGTATGGCACAGAGTGGTAGTTGGATCACAGACACATCCACTGCAAGCTAAACATTCCTTTTTTTTTTTTTAAGTTGGGCAATACATAATTTAATTTATGGCCATGATTACAAATAAAACAGGAAAAATTAAAAATGAATATACAGTCAAAATGATGCTAAGAACACTGGGGACCATATAGTTACAGATCACCTACAACTATTAATTTTGATATTGGATATAATACTGAGGAAGCATCACTGTATCACTGCAAATGAGAACAAAAGACACAAAGAAGCTATTGCTAAATGAAAGAATGAAACACAAGAGTACCTTGGAGATTTAACATTTATATAGCACTTTGAGATTTACAAAACAGTTTAAAAATATTATTTCATTTGATCCCCACAACATCTTGTGAGGTAGGTCAAGCTAAATACTCCCATTCAATGAAAGTAGCAACACCAAGGCAAGATGACTGTCAGGAGACTCAATGTCAATATATTAGAGTGCTTTTCCATGTGTAAACATTGCTGACCTGAGTGAGAAAATGGAAATAGTGGAACATAAAAATAGTGGGCAGCTTTCAAAGACATAATGTTCATTTGCTCATCTGGGCCAGAATACAAACAAACATCAGGACTGGTTTGATGAAAATGATGGGGAAATTAAAAAACTGATAAACCAGAAACAAGAACTCCCCAGGGTTTACCAATTCATTTGTCTCCAAGAAGGAAGTTTTAATTCCATCAAAAGGGGGCAGAGTCAAGATGGCAGAGTAAAAGCAGTGACTTGCTTGAGTTCTCCCCCAAACCCCTCCAAATACCTGTAAAAATGGCTCTAAACAAATTCTAAAGCAGTAGAACCCAGAAAAAGACAGAGCAAAACAAATTTCCAGCCAAAGAAAACCTGGATGGTTGATTGTAAATGTCTATCATGCCAGAATGAGAGAGAAACACAGTTTAGCATGGGTGCATAGGCTCAGTTAATTCACCTCAGTGAATCTGGAGCAGGTATCCGAGGACTGAATCATGGGCAGCTGTGGCAGTTTCCAGATTTCTCAACCTACAAATGACAAAGAGAACTTAGAAGGCCAATAGGAAAAGTCTGTGACCAAGGTGAAAGAGAAGCTCAGTCTCAATCCCAATCCTGGCATAGCCCTGGGGAAGCAGCTACTTCAAGAGCTCTCAGCCCACAGACTGAGGGGTTATCTAGTCACTGATCAGAGTAGGATTGCAGAGATCACTTTGCTAGTGCTGATGCAGGATTCTCTTGCTTTGCCTGTGCTTGGATCTGGGTCACAGTTCTTGGTGGTGTTCCTGGGGCAAACAGAAGCACTGACATGATGGAGGTTGTAGTGGCTGTGGAGAAGGAATCCTCTTCACAGTTCCAAGGCAGAAAAGAGTACTTGTACAGAGTGCTTGTACAGAGACCAGAGCAAAGGCCAAGAAAAGGAGTAACCACCTCGCACTTGATCTTACCACCTTGGAAGAACTGAAAATTTACAGGTCCCTAGGCATATCTCTGAAAACAGCTGCACAAAATCATCCAAGCTTGGGACAGTACATTCTCCACACTGGAAGCAGACCCCTACCTTAACAAAGAGTTTAAAACCCAAGTAATTGGCTAGGATCATGATCAAGCTGCACACACACACACAAAAGTCAGACCATAGAATCTGTCTTTGGTGACAAAGAAGATCAAAACATACAACCAGAAGAAGACAATAAAGTCAAAGCGCTCACATCCAAAATCTCCAAGAAAAATATAAATCAGTCCCAGTCCATGGAAGAGCTCAAAAAGAATTTTGAGAAACAAGAGAAGTAGAGGAAAAACTTGGAAGAGAAATAAGAGTGATTCAAGAAAATCATGAAAAACAATTCAACAGCTTGCTGAAGGAGACCCAAAAAATATTGAAGAAAATAACACCTTAAAAAAATAGACTAACCCAAATGGCAAAAGAGGTCCAAAAAGCCAATGAGGCAAAGAATGCCTTCAAAAGCAGAATTGGCCAAATGGAAAAGGAAGTCCAAAATCTCACTGAAGGACATACTTCCTTAAAAATTGTAAGGGAGCAATTGGAAGCTAGTGACTTTATGAGAAATCAAGAAATTGTAAAACAAAACCGAAAGAATGAAAAAATAGAAGACAATGTGAAATATCTCATTGGAAAAACAACTGACCTGAAAAATAGATCCAGGAGAAATAATTTAAAAATTATTGGATTATCTGAAAGCCATGATCAAAAAAAGAGCCAAGACATTATCTTTCAAGATATTATCAAGGAAAACTGCCCTGATGTTCTAGAACCAGAGGACAAAATAGAAATGGAAAGAATCCACTGATCGTCTACTGAAAGAGATCCCCAAAGGAAAACTCCTAGGAATATTGTAGCCAAATTCCAGAGTTTCTGGGTCAGGAGAAAATATTGCAAGCAGCCAGAAAGAAACAATTCAAGTATTGTGGTGACACAATCAGGATAACATAAGATTTAGCAGCTTCTACATTAAGGGACCAGAGGGCTTAGAATATAATGTTCCAGAGATCAAAGGAGATAGAATTACAACCAAGAACCACCTACCCATCAAAACTGAGTATAATCCTTCAGGGGAAAAAATGGACATGCAATGAAATAGAGGACTTTCAAGCACTCTTGATGAAAAGACCAGAGCTGACTAGAAAATTTGACTTTAAAATACAAGACTCAAGAGAAACATGAAGAAGTAAACAAGAAAGAAAAATCACAAGGAACTTATTAAGATTGAATTGTTTACATTCCTGTATGGAAAGATAGTATTTATAACTCATGAAACCTTTGTTATTATTAGGGTAGTTGGAGGGAAAAAAATTTATATGTTTGTAGATAGATAGATAGATAGATAGATAGAAAGATAGATAAATAAATAGAGGGCCCAGGATGAGTTGAAGATGAAGGGGTGATATCTGGAGGATAAAATTAAGGGGTGAGAGAGAATTATACTGGTGGAATAAGAAAGGGAGAAGCAGAATGGGGTAAATTATCTCACATAAAATAGATAAAAAAAAAGTTTTTTACACTGGAGGGGAAATGGGGGAAGGTGAGAGGGAATGAGTAAATCTTATTCTCTTCAGATTTGGCTTAAGGAGGGAATAACATGCACCTTCAATTGGGTATTGAGATCTATCTTACCCTTCAAGAAAATGTGGAGAGGGGGGAAGGGAACAAAAGAGCAGGGAATGATAGAGAGGAGGGCAGACTTGGGCAGTGGGTAATCAGAAGCAAAACTTCTAAGGAGGAACATGGTCAAAAGAGAGAATAGAATAATTGGGGGGGGCAGGATAGGATGAAGGGAAATATAGTTAGTTTTTCACAACATGACTACTATGAAAGTGTTTTGCATGACTACACATGTATAACCTGTATTGAGTTGCTTGCCTTCTCAATAAGGGTGGGTCAGGAGGGAGGAAGGTAGAAAATTTGGAACCCAAAATTTTAAAAACAAATGTTAGAAATTTTTTCACATGCAACTGGGAAATAAGAAATACAGGCAATGGGGTATAGAAATCTATCCTGCCCTACAGAAAAATTGAAGGGGAAGCAAATAAGAGAAGTGGGGGGAGATAGAAGGGAGGTCAGATTAGGGGAATGGGTATTCAGAATGTACACCATCCTGGGGTGGGGAGAGGGATGAGATGGGGAGAAAATTTGGAACTCAAAATATAGTGTAAGTAAATATTGAAAACTAAAAATAAATAAATTAATAAAATCTGAAAAAAAATAAAAAAGTGAAGGACAAGTGAAGCTTAGAGAGATGTAGGATTCTTGGCTGAGTAAAAAGGTAGATGAGATTCAATTTTATGCCTACAGCAACAATGCAAAGCACTTCTAGGATGACCTGAAGACTATTTATGGGTCAAAAACCTCTGGTGCATCTCAATTTCTAAGAGCTGATGGAACTGCATTGATTAATGATAAGGACAGGATCCTGGAGAGATGGGCTTAACACTTATATAGTGTTCTCAACTGATCCTCATTAATCAATGCTGAAACTATCGACTGTATGTCTCAGATTGCAATTAGTCCCTCTTTAGCCCAGCCTCCAGTTGAAGAAGGGTTATTGTATACCATCAGCAACTCTCAAGTGGCAAAGTACCTGGTACCAATTCCATCCCAGCAGGGATCTACAAGATTGTTCATACATAAACTGACTGAGATCTTCCAGATTGTATGACAAAAGGAAATTATCTCCCAGGAGATTAGGGATGCTCCATTGCCCATCTCTATAAAGAAAAGGAAACAAGCTATCCTGTGATAATCACAGGGTAATCTCTCTCTTAGTCATTACTAGCAAGATTCTTGTCAGAATCCTCCTTAACCAGCTGATCCTTCTCCTGGAAGATGATCATTTCTCTAAAAGACAATGTGGCTTCAGAAAGGGCCAAGGAATGGTTGATGTAGTATTTGCTGCCTGACAACTCTGAAGGTTACATGGCAAGATAAGATACTAGACATTGAGGTTCTCTCTTGAGCTGAACTGCCATGTATTCAAACTCTTCTGCAGAGCGTGCAACTCTCCCAAACACATTACCCAAAAGATTATTTTGCTGAGTACTTGCACAAGGCAAATGCTCACACAGTGGTTAGAAGAGGCACAAGGATGCTCTCAAGGTCTCTCTGAAGAACTTTAGGATGAATTGTGAGACATGGGAGAATCTGGCACAGAACTACTCAGCATGGCATTCCTGTATGAAACAATGAACTGTAGTCTATCAGCAAAGCAGAATTGCATTAGCACAAAGGAAACACAAGTTGTGCAAACCCAGAGATATCTCCATCCTAAATGTTCCAACAGACTATTTCTGCCCAAACTGTGACAGAGCCTTCCAAACTGTTATCAGCCACAGTTGTAGACACTATACCCTGACCACAATATTGCTATGTTATTGGTACATTATGTCATTGGTCCTCTTTGAAAACAAAGGAGTAGCAATATCAATATGCAGACATATTGGCCCACATCCATAAATGCATGCATATAGAGCAATAGCTACAAACACACATGTGCATGCATAAACAATTTAAAAGGCTCTTGTAGGTTAACTGGGTAATAAGTCATTAATTATTTTTCTGGCAATTTCCTCTTATATAATCAGAAATGAAAATATCCTTATACAAGGCTTTGACATCAACATCATAATATTTTAGTTTTTAATGCAGTAATTTTAAAGGTGGAATCAAAGATATAACTATTATGGGATTAACACATGTGTCCCCTGGCTCTGACATTCAATCAACTGTGCTTCAAAGCTTTCTACACAATGATCATCATCCACAAATCTTGCTTTATGGTCCTAAAGAATTAAGCAGAAAAATTGTCCTTGTGGATGAAGACATCCCTCCTGTCCTGACTACAATCTCTAGTGAGACTATCCTTTAAACTTCTATTACTCTATTTCCCTCATCTCCATTCCAAGTCAATTCAATTAGTCCTATGAAAGACTAATTAATTGGCTAATTAAGGTTTTGCATGACATTTCACACACTACTAGAAATTCCTTTTCACTTTTAAAGTGTGATCCGACAGTGACTGTATAGACAACAACTCATTGCAGTTTAGACATCTTAGATAATACAGTCAATTGAAGTACTTTATCCATGCGAAGACTACATTGATGTTTTAAATTAATAGGAATTTCTAAACCATTTTTAGTGACTTGTATAGTTATTAATGCAAAACTTTCCAATATAATGATAATAATATAATAAATCGTGGGTATATCATTGCTATTCTATTTTATTCTTCATCCTGTACAGTTATTGAAATTGCTCTCTCCTAATTAGATGTTTACCAAAACAATTATAAAATGGTAATTAATTTCACATGCACAAAAACATTGATGCACCATTTCTTTATTTACTTTTTTAAAGGATTTTTTAAATTATTTTTAAATCGATTAATTTATTTTTAGTTTTAAACATTCACTTAAATAAGCTTTTGAGTTTTAAATTTTCTCCACCTCCCTTCCTTCCACCTTCCTCAAGATAGCATACAATCTGATACAGGTTCTATGTATGCATTCTTATTAAACATATTTTCACTTTAGTCATACTGTAAAGAAGAATTAGAATGAATGGTAGGAACCATGAGAAAGAAGAAACAAAATAAAAAAAGAGAGTGAGAGAATGAGAGGGAGAGAGAAAGGAAAAAAAAAGAGCAAATAGTATGCTTCAATCTGAATTCAGACTCCATAGGTCTTTCTCTGGCTGTGGATAGCATTTTCTATCATGAGTCTTTGGGAGCTGTCTTAGATCCTTGTATCGCTGACAAGAGCTAAGTCTATCAAAGTTAGTCATCACCCAATGAGCTGTTACCTTGTAAAATGTTCTCCTGGTTCTCCTCACTTTGCTAAGCATCAGTTCATGTAAGTCCTCCCAGGTTTTACTTAGGTCCACCAGCTCATCATTTCTTATTCCATTACATTTATTTACTACAACTTGTTCAGCCATTCCCCAATTGATCAGCATGCCCTCAATGTCCAATTCTTGGCTACCACAAAAAGAGTTCATATACATATTTTGAATGTGTGGGTCTATTTCCCATTTTTATGATCTCTTTGAAGTGTTATTGCTGGGTCAAAGGATATGAATATTTTTATAGCCCTTTGGGGATAGCTCCAAATTGCTCTCTAAAATGATTGGATCAGTTCACAACTCCACCAACAATGCATTAATATTCCAATTTTCCCACATCTTCTCCAGCATTTATAATTTTCCTGTTTTGTCATGTTAGCCAGTCTGATAGGTGTGATGTGGTACCTAAGAGTTGCTTTGATTTGCATTTCTCTAATCAATAGAGCTTTAGAACATTTTTTCATATATTTATAGATAGTTTTAATTTCTTCATCTGAAAACCGCTTATTCATATTCTCTGACCATTTATCAATTGGGGTATTGATAAATACCCTCTTAAACATTTGATTCAATTCTCTATATGTTTTAGATATGAGACCTTTATCAGAGACACTGATTCTAAAAATTCTTCCCCAATTTTCTGCTTACTTCCTAATCACTGGTTTCATTTGTTTGTGCAAAAACTTTTCTATTTAATGTAATCCAAATTAGCCTTTTTGCATTTCATAATGTTCTCTGTGTCTTGTTTGGTCATAAATTCTTCTGTTCTCCATAAATCTGGCAGGTGAACTATTCCTTGCTCTCCCAGTTTGCTTATAGTATCAGTCTTTATATCGAAATCATGTACCCATTTTGACTTTATTTTGGCAAACGGTGTAGGATGTTGGTCTATGCCCAGTTTCTGCCATACCATTTTCCAGTTTTCCCAGTAGTTTTTGTTAAATAGTGAGTTCTTATCCCACAAGCTGGGGTCTTTGGGTTTATCAAACAGAAGGTTCCTATAGTCATTGACTATTGTGTCTTGTGTACCTAACCTATTCCACTGATCCACCACTCTGTTTCTTAGCCAGTAACAAGTAATTTTAATGGTTGCTGCTTTATAACACAATTTAAGATTTGGTGTGGCTTGGCCACCTTCCCTGGAATTTCTTTTTATTGATTCCCTTGATATTCTGGACCTTTTGGTCTTCCAGATAAATTTCTTTTTTTTTCCTAACTGTATAAAAAAAATTTTTGGTAGTTGATTGGTATGGCACTGAATAAATAATTTAATTTAGGTAGAATTGTCATTTTTATTATATTAGCTCAGCCTACCCATGAGCAACTCATATTTTTCCAGTTAGTTAGATATAACTTTATTTGTATGAAAAGTGTTCTGTAATTGTGTTCATATAGTTTTTGGGTTTGTTTTGGAAGGTAGACTCCCAAATATTTTATAATGTCTACAGTAACTTTAAATGGAATTTCTCTAATTCCTTGCTGATAAGCTTTGTTAGTAACATGTAGAAATGCAGATGATTTACCTGGGTATATTTTGTCCCTCAATTTTGCTAAAGTTGTTTGTTATTTCAAGTAGTTTTTACTTGATTCTCTAAGATTCTCTATGTATATCATCATATTATCTGCAAAAAGTGATAGCCTTGTTTCTTCTTTGCCTCTTCTAAATCCTTCAATGTATTTTTCTTCTCTTATTGATAAAGCTAATTTTTCTAGTACCATGTTGAATAACAATGGTGATAATGGACATTCTTGTTTCACCCCTGATCTTATTGGAAATGCTTCCAGCTTATCCCCATTACATATGAAGTTTGCTGATGATTTTAGATAGATGCTACTTATCATTTTAAGGAAGGCTCCATTTACTCCTATGTACTCTAGTGTTTTTAATAGGAATGTGTATTATATTTTGTCAAAAGCTTTTTCTGCATCTATTGAGAAAATCATATGGTTTCTGTTAGTTTTGCCATTAATATGATCAGTTTTATTATGCTAATAGTTTTCCTAATATTGAACCAACCTCATATAAATCCTACCTAGCCATAGTGTATTGTTCTCATAATAAGTTTCTATAATCTTTTTGCTAATATTTTATTTAAAATTTTTGCATCTATATTCATTAGGGAAATTGGTTCTTTCTGTTTTTTGAACTCCTGGTTTAGGTATCACTACCATATTTTTATCATAAAAAGAATTTGGTACAACTTCTTCTTTGCCTATTTTCCCAAATAGTCTACAAAATATTGGAATTAATTGTACTTTAAATGTTTGATAAAATTAACTTGTAAATCCATCTGGCCCTGGAGATTTTTTTCCTAGGGAATTCATTGATTGCTTGTTCAATTTCTTTTTTTCTGAGCTGAGGTTATTTAAGTATTTTACTTCCTCTTCTATTAATCTAGAAAATTTTTATTTTTGTAAATATTCATCCATTCCACTATGATTTTCAAATTTATTGAGCAAAATAGTTCCTAATTATTATTTTAATTCTTCTTTATTGGTGGTGAATTCACCCTTTTCATTTTTTTATCTTTTTTCTTATTTTTTTAAATTTTAGACAAATGCTAAAACTTAAATACATGATAAGAAAAGAAAAAAACATTATAACCTTAAAAATAAAATAAGAAAACAATTAAAAATGTCAAGTGCACAGCAGAACATAGGAGAGGATTCAAAATATATAGTAATAACTTTTCGTTTCATGAAATCCTATATGTTAAATACTGTGCATTATGTTGAAAGTTGTCCAGCTTTCCTTTGCTTCCTTGGAGGTTTTTTTGTTCTCTGCTGTACACTTTCTGCTTTGTTCTTTTTTCTCCCTCCCTTCCTCACCCTTACCCACCATTCTAAGCTTACAATTGAACATTGGATATATTTATATGTAGGTATTGATATATACACACACTTATACATATACACACATATATACATATACATATACTTTCCCTAAGAGATTCTACTCCTGATCTTTAGTTTTATGTTTGTACATATCTCTTTATTTTTTCCTATCTCTCCCAACTTCTGATTTACTTCTACCTGCTACCTTACCCTCCTATTACTTAACCAACCCCCAATCCATGAATACCTCTCTTATCCTCCCATTTCCCTAATTCTAAATTTCCTTCTATATCTACCTTTTAACCTATTCCCACACACTCCCTCTAAAGATCGCTCCTTTATCCTTTCCCCTTCCCTATCCTGTTAGTGCTTTATTTCTTTCTAAATTTAGAAGACTTTTGTACTTTTCTAAATGTATGTGTATTTTACCCTCTTAAACCCATTCTTGATGAGAATAGGTTTCCAGAACTAACAGTCCCCTTCCCCCATCTAATTCCTCTGTATTGGTTCTTTCTCTTGTACCTCATTTGTAAAAGGGAATTACTCTTTCAGCTGTACTTGAATGGTTTAACTTTTTGAAGTTGTGTCATACTTGGGCTTACCACAATCTTCCTTATAATTTCTGTAATTACTAGAAACAAACTTAGATATAGATTTTGCATTTTTCATACATAAAAGGTAAACATTCTATTCTTATTTAGTCTCTTATAATTGGTCATTTGTATGTGCCTTACACTTCTCTTGGCTCTTGTATGTTAAATCTTCTATTGAGTTCAGGGGTTTTTGGTTTTTTGTTTTTGTTTTTGTTTTTGTTTTTTAGCAAAGACTTAAAAGTCTGACAATTGAACAAATGCCCATTTTTTTCATTCAGAATTATGCTTAGTTTTCTTGGATATGATATTTTTGTCCAGCAGCCCATGTGTTTTGCTCTTTGATAGGTAGTATTCCAAGACCGGCAATCTTTTAGTGTCACCACTGCTAGGTCTTATGTGATTCTAATTGTGGTACTGCCACATGTAAGTTGTGTTTTTTCTTGTTCCTCTAATATTTTGTCCTTGATCTGGGGGTTTCTGAATTTGACTATGATATTCCTGTGAGTTTTCCTGGTTGGATCCCTTTCAGGTGGTGATTGGTAGATTTTTTCTACTTCTACTTTCCCCTCTTGTTCTGATGTTTCAGAACAATTTTCTTTAATTATTTCTTATATTATTGTGTCAAGATTCTGTTTTTGATCAGCTTTCAAGTAGTCCAATTATTCTTATATTTTCTCTTTTTTATCTGTTCTCTAAATCTGTTGTTTTTCTTATGAAATGTTTCACATTCTCTTATATTTTTTTCTGGATCTTTTGTTCCTAATTGGTTGACTTTCTTTTCATAATCTTGTTTTTCTTGCATTATTCTTATTTTTTTAATTTTTCCTAAATTTTCTGTCATTTGATTTTTAATTTTTTAAGTTCTTCAATGAGTTCTTTTTGGGCAAACAACCATTTGACATTACTCTTTGGGGTAGAAGAGGGTTTCTTTGCTTCAGTATTCTCCTCTGAAGATAAACCCCAATCCTCTCTATTCCCATAGTAGCTCTCTATGATTGGATCCTTTATCCTTTGCCTGTGAATATTTTTTTTGTAATGATTTTGTTTTTATAATCACCTCTAGTCCTGGGATATGGGGGATGGTGCCTCTAACCCTATTCAATTCTGCCTTCTAACCTTGAACCCAAACCAAGACATTTAGCCTCCTGCAAAAGCCCACAGCCCCCACCCCACTGTTTCTGCACTCACTGGGCATGTGTTGCTTTCTTCTAACCCCCATCACATCTTCACAGCACAGCTGAGTGGCATTCCTTGTCAGCAGAGGTTCCCTCAATCTTCTCGAAGTCAGATGCCCAAAGCCCCTCACTGTCCTGGGGGTAAAAGTTCCTGTGGCTGGGGCCAAGGCAGCCTCCCAAACCAGCTAACCCCTGGGCTTACTGCTTGTTGTTAAAGGAGCTTGCCACTTGTTGTTAAGGGGACCCTAGTCTGGAGGTGTTTACTCTTCACAGTGAGGAAATCACATCAAGGATTTTTCTTCAGTTCTCCAATTGTTCCAGTGGTGTTGGGCTGGAATCAGCAACACTGGAGCTCTACGGGTAGAGGTGGGGAGTCTGGTTCCTGGAGGATGCCTGCTCACCTGGGCCTTGTGCTACTTTCTTTGGCTCCTGCTCTCCAATGCCTTGCACAAGGATGTTTTGCTGCTGCAGAATGTCTCTCAGCCTGGAGCTTTCCCTCTTGGAGTTGTGCCTCCCAGAGTTTTGCTGAGGCACCAGTTGACTTGGCTGCTGGAGAACACTGAGGTACGTGGTGGTTTTCCCGAGCCTTGTTTCCACCAGTTCTCCTGCCCATACTGAAGCACTTGGGGGTTCTGGTCTTAGTGCTTACCTGCTCCACCATCCAGGGGTTCAGCATCTCCCCCTGCTATGCTGAGGTGGAGCTTTCCACTAGCTTGCTGGGACACCTCCCATTATGTACTGCTCCCCCTCCCCTAGAGCAAGAAGGGCCTTTTCCATTAATCCCCCAAGCTTCTTGACCTACAAGATTGCTGCACTCTTCCTTTCTGCTGGTTTAGCAGTTCCAGGGTTTTTCCTAGGGCAATATTTTCTGGGCTTTCAGAGGTCAATAAGTGAGGGTGAGAGTGATTTACTTCTTACTCTGCCATTTTGACTCCTGGAAGCAGAACTCTTGTTGTCCTTCACTCTTGAAGAGGATCAAAATGACATCACCATGCAAGAGTCATGTTAGATTTTGTCTGACTATGGTTGATCAGACCAACATGAGCTTGAAATGTTCTACCACAGGTCAGGCACAAAGAGTCCATACAAACATTTGTGGTGAATTCTCTGAATTTGTGCATCCCAAGTTTCTTTTGAGCTACTTCAATTCTGCCTTGCTCATAGAGCACAGCAACTCCTCTGATGAGGGCATGCCATACTGAGTGGTCCTGTGCCAGTGTCTCCCACATCATACAATAAATTCCAAAGTTATTAAGAGAGAACTTGAGAGTATCCTTATATTGCTTCTTCTGACTACCATGTGAATGCCTGCCCTGTGTGAGTTCACCATAAGATAGTCTTTTTGTTAAGTATATGTTTAGCATTTGAACAATGTGGCCAGCCCATAAGAATAGCACTCTGCAGGAGATTTTGAATGCTTGGCAGTTTAGTTTGAGAAAGGACCTCCATGTCTGGTATCTTATCCTTCCAGTTGATCTTCAGAATCTTCCTAAAGCAATTCAAATTAAGTGATTCAGTTTCCTGGCATGATCCATTTTTCACAGGCATACATCAATGAGACCAGCACAGTGGCTCTGTAGGTCTTCCATTTGGTAGTCAATCATATAGCTCCTCTCTCCCACACTTTTCTTTGGAGTCTCTGAAACACTGAGCTAGCTCTGGCAATGCGTGTGTCAACCTCATTATGAATGTGTACATCTCTGGAAAGTACACAGCCAAGGTAAGTGAACTTATCCACAGCATTAAAAACTTCTCAATTTGCTGTAACTCATGGTTCCATGTATGGTTGATGTGGTGCTACCTGATGCAGCACCTGTGTTTTCTTGGTGTTTGTCATTATTTTACAGATAATCAAACTGAAACCCAAAGAAGGTTACATAACAATCATACTATTTTGGATTTCAAATAGATTTTATACTTCATAAGGGTTAGGAGGGGAATAATTATATGTAGTACCTACTATGTGTCAGACACTGTGCTAAATATGTGTGTATATGTGTAATATTAAATATAAATAATATATGTATGTGTATTCATTAGATTGGCACACCAACCCTGCAAGTAAGATGCTACTATCCCCACTTTATAGTTGAGGAAATTGAGGCAAACAGAGGTTAAGTGACTTGCCAAGGTTCACACAGCTATTAAATATCTGAGGCCAGATTTAAACTCAGATCTTCCTGACTTTAGGCTCATCATTCCACCCACCTAGCTGACTCCATAATATATGAGAACACTAAGAACCAAAGAAACTACATGAGAACAATTGATTGGAGAGCTAGAAATAATCTTAGAGATAATCTAGTCCAACTCTCTCATTTGATAGATGAGAGAACACAGAAGTGGAATATCTTATCCAAGGGTACACAACTAGCAAATGGTATAACCCTTGAATCCATGTCTTTTCCCACTACAACAGAGCTGCTTAATCCACCCTTACATCCTTTCCATTTCTGTGTTTGTATGCCACAAATCAACACTTTTCAAGGGGGCTTATTCATGCAGAGAACTGTTTGGGTCAAGGCCAATTTATGTTACTTAACAATATACAAGGCACCACTAGGAATCCTTCATCCCACAACCCCTGGCCCCTAAAAAAAGAATTCATTGATCTCTGAATAAATACTATAACTTTCTGGCTTGGTCAATTTATTTGGGCCTAAAGCACTGCCATTGGTGCTTGCAACTTTCTATTAAATATTCATCATTAAATAAAAACTCATAAGAAAACTGAATATTGTGATATTATATGGAGGACAGAATATTCATTTGACTTCAAGACCCCTTCCATTTTAATAACAGCATGTGAATAGGTACATTCCACAGCTTAGCACAATTAGTGTTATTTTGATTGTTTGGGTTTTAATTATAGGTAAGTTTCCTTCTCACATTTGCAGGAGTTTTCTTTTTCAGGGACAATTTGCATTTAAAATGCCTGTTGCAGAACTATGGAGAGAGATTGAAGTTTCCCAAGAGCAATTAAGTGCTGCAATTGCTAAAAGAATGCAGGTCCATGGGGAGTAGGCAGAAGCTCTATATAATTTAAAGTTCTGCTTATGATCCCATTGTGAAAGGCATCTGGTGTTTAGGAGAGGAAGAGAAATGCCCTAACTTTTTGCAAAATTGTGCTTATGTGGTCCCCTATATCCTCCAGTGTAGTGTTCACCTGGGGAGATCCCTCTGGGTTTGTAAGGGTTCAGGAATAAATGAATGTGCCCTTTGAGTTATCATAAATTACATGTAACAACAACAGAGATAAACCAGAGATAAATGTCCCTGAGATTCTCAATACATACTAGCTAGTAGAGAAATGAGCTATCTTAGGAATTCTGTCTCTAGGCCTCATGGAGCTGATTGATTAAAGAAAGAAGCACTGTGATAATATGATGTGTTAGATTACAAATGAATTTGTATAAATTCATGAAGTATCAGAGACAACAAATTAAAGGGAAAAACTAGTAAATAACAGTGACAATAAATGACATTTATATAGAACTTTAAAATTTGCAAAGTGGTCTGCATAAATTATCTTATTTAAAATTCACAATAACCCTGTGACACAATTTCTAAAGTTGTAATTCTTAGTTACATATCAGAAAACAGGTTCTAAGAGGTTAAATTCCTTTTAGTTAATCATAAAACTGCTAAGAGGCAGAGGATGGATTAAACCTGAAACTCCCCTACTCCATGGGTAGTATTCTATCCACTATCACTACAGGAAATAACATATTTTTCCCTTAGCTAAGTAAACAGAGGACTCATTTTGATTGTGGTTCTCACTTACTTTGTTGTGTTGCTGTTGTTGTTTAGCCATAAAGTCATGTCCAACTCTTTGTGACCTTGTGCATGCTAGGCCCTTCTATCCCCACTATCTCTCAAAGTCTGACCAAGTATGAACTTGAGTTTATTGCTTCTATGACACTATCCATGTCATCCTCTTCTGCCCCTTCTCCTTTTGGTTTCTCAACATCAGAGTGTTTTCAATGAGTTTTGATATCTCATTATGTGGCCAAAGTATTTAAGCTTCAGGAAGTGTTTGACCTTCCAGTCAATAGGCTGAATTAACTTCTCTAAGTATTAACTGATTTGATGTCCTTGATGTCCAAGGAACTCTCAAAAGTCTTCTCTAGCACTACGATTTAAAATTGTTGATTCTGTGGCTCTCAACTCTCCTTATAGTTCAACTCTTATAGTCATACATTATTACTGGAAAAAGCATAGTTTTGACTATATGGACCTTTTTAGGCAAGGTGAGGTCTCTGCTTTTCAGTATGTGGTCCAGATTGACAATGAAACTTAGGTTACAAAATAACTTATGGGAAGTGAAATGGTTATGATTGACAGCCATTCTTCTGTCACAGTTAGCTTTCTGCAATTTAAAGATAATTTCCTATGTTTGAATTATCTTTTGGTTATATAACTAAATCTAACTTCCTTCACCTTCTGTTTTATGATTCAATTCCAATAATTTCTTCTAGCAAGGTGATAGGTAATTTCTCTACTTTTTAGTATGATGTCCAAATTTGTCATGGCTTTCCTTCTAAGGAGTGTCTTAATTTGATGGCTACAGTCACCATCTGTGGTGATCTTTGAGCTCAAGAATACAAAATCTGAAATTGTACTTCATTGTATTTAAAGTTTATGCTCCAGGAAATTAATTACATTTAGTTCATTCTCATGCTTCCATGTATTTGTATCTCCCACACCTCTAATTGACTTTATCAACAGGTGTCCTTTTTTATGGCCTTCTTATCTTTATCAAGTGAAAACTCCATCACAAATCTTAATTGTCTGACTTTAAAAGAAAAACTTAATGGTACAACTGTGTAGGTGAAGGCATGATAATAGAATCATTTGAGGGTACTGAGTTTCTGGATGAGTATATTTAATGAAAAAATGAGGCAAATAGCAAACATGGTCCAACATAATCCTTTCCTCATATCTCTTTTATATGAGCCTTCCTTTATTCTGTTATTTTTTGTATTACTTGTGCCTTATTATACAGAAAATCACATAGTGTCCTACATTTATTGTTACTTAGTAAACATTTCTTGTCTAGCTGTGTTATTTTAACCTGAAGCACAATGAATGGTGATGCAAATAGGCTTCCATCAATTTTTGACTAATAGGTTATAAAGGGAAAAAAAGTATACAGAGAATTCCACAAAAATTATGGTTAGACATTATAGGGGATACTGCATCTCCAACATTTCTCCTGGAAAATAAGTAAACAATTTTGTAAAAAAAAAAAATCAAAACTGCAAAAAATTCTTAAAAAAGAATTGGAATTCTGCAAAGAAATTATGAATATAATAATGAATAGCCCAATGTTATTACCTACCTGAGTATAAAGAAAAGGTGATTGTGTTGAGGTTTAGGGATTTAAGGGCTCTGGAACCCCAAAATAGTGATTGTAAGAGATGAGGGTGTTGCTTGAATGAATTTGGCCCAAGCCTTCTTTCAGCCAAAGATAAGGTTTATTAAAGATCCACCCTATTGGCCAGACTCTTAACGTATCTGAACATTTGTGATGCTTGTATTGACAAGCAGGCTAGATTGAATCTGAGCCATTTGCCAGATTGAATTTGAGCACTTTCATGGAGAAATAATGGATCTTATATACAGAAAGACTGTGGGAGGGATCTAGGAGTGGCCTAGTAGTTTGGGGTGACTGGAGGAGGGGTCTAGGGAAGACCTTGATAGGAGTGGCCAGTAGGCTGGGGTGAATGGGAGGTTGAATGCCAGGGACCTGGATGAAGAGAATGGGATCTAGATAGGATCAAGAAAAGGTGGTGTAGGATGGGACCAGGTGCAGAAAATTATAATTTTTCCTAAATTAATTTACTTATTCAGTGCCAAACCAATCAAGATATCAGAAATTATTTTAGAGAGTTAGAAAAAATAATAACAAAATTCATCTGAAAGAACAAAAGGTCAAAAATGTCAAAGGTGTGTGTGTGGGGGGGAGGAATGAAGGTGCTCTATCCATCCCAAATCTCAAACTGTATTATAAAGTAGTAATCATCAGAACAATCTGGTCCTGGCTAAGAAATAGAATGGTAGATCAGTGGAATAGATTAGGTACCCAATACGCAGTAGTAATTGATCATAGTAATATAGTATTTGACAAATCTGAAGACCCAGGCTTTTGGGAAAAGAATTCACTATTTGACAAAAATTGCTGGGAATACTAGAAAACAGTATTGCAGAAACTATGTATAGACCAATATCTTACAACACATACCAAGATAAGTTCATATTGTATACATGATTTAGCCATGAAGGGAGACAAATAAGTAAATAAATGGGAGTGGGGGACATGGAATAGTTTATCTCCCAGATCTCTAAATAAGGTGATTATTTATAGCCAAATGAGATAGAGAGCATTTTAAGAAAGAAAAGGAATAATTTAGATTACACTAAATTAAAAAGGTTTCAGAGGAACAAAATCCAAGCAACCAAAATCAGAAAGAAAACAAAAAGCGAGGGAGAAAATTTTTATAAGAAGTGTCTCTGTTAAGGCTTCATTCCTCAAATATAAAGATAACTGAGTCAATTTATAAGGATATAAGTACCTCCCCTATTGATAAATGATAAAAGGATTTGAATATGCAGTTTTCAGATGATTAAATTAAAGTTATTTATGGTTACATGAAAAAATGCTCTAAATCACTAATGATTTGAGAAATATAAATTAAAACAGCTCTGAGTTTCCACATCACACCTATTAGGCTGGCTAATATGACAGAAAAGGAAAGTGATAAATGTGGAGGGGATGTGGGTTCCACTGTTGGTGGAAGTGTGAACTGATCCCACTATTATGGAAAGCAGTTTGGAACAAAGGGCTATAAAAGTGTGCATACCCTTTGACCCACTAATACAAGAAAGAGAAAGAGAGAGAGAGAGAGAGAAAGAAAAGGAAGAGAAAAGGACCTATTTGCACAAAAATATATATAGTTAAAGCACTAGCTTTAATTCATCAAAGCTCTTCATTTATATTAATTATTTAATTTTGACTCTCAAAACTACCCTGTGATTTATGTCCTGTTATCATCTCTTTATATATAAAACAATTAAGGCTAAATTTGATTAAATGACTTGTTCATGGATCACACAGTAAATAAAGCTATTTGAGGCAGTATTTGAACTCAGATTTTCCTAATTCCAAATCCCACTGTGCCACCTAGCTGCTGTTTCTTCACCTTTCCTCAGTTACCTAGCTTATTTGCTTGCTTCCTCTTTTATTTTATTGGACAAGTATAAGATAAGGGCAATACTGGTCCCTTCCTACCACACAATTTTCTTTCCTCTCTACTTGGCTACCCCAGAGCTAAGCAACTTGACACTCCCCAAACCAGTGAGAGTTGAGTATATTTTCTGGACATGACACTAGCATGAGGAACATCTGAAAGATTTCTGAAGCAATGCCTCTACTACCTTGCTCTGAACTCAACACCTTTTCTACTTCCATGGACCATTAATTCTAGTTCCATTCATACAAAGACAAAAATCAGTATATAATAACCTGTGAAATTTTTGTTACCTGAAATTTCTGTTAAATGAAGTAAATATTTAAAAATATTTACTAAATTTAAAAAGTAGTAGAATCTTTTTATATGTGTATAGTTATACTTCTTTTTGCTTTCTTTTGTTGCTTTTGTTGTTGTTTTTTGTGGCAGACTGATTTTTTCTTTCTCTCTCTCTCCTCTCTCCCTCTCTCCTCTCTCTGGCATTCATATCATGACATATTGCCACAAAATTTTTGCCTGTCAAAAATGTATCCAGTCAAATAAAACAAATGAATACATTGTCCATCTCTGAAACTAAATATTTCATTTTCTACCTCTAATTAGTCCATTGCCTTTCTCTCAAGAGAGGATAGCAACTCCTGAAAATTCCATAAACAAGAATAATGAAATTGAAACTAATATACAAATAAAAAATTTAAAGATAATAAAAATTTTATTTCCTTTTTAAAATTCTCTGTATAAAACTTTTTGGTTAATCTCATGGGGTGTTAAGAGTGGGAGTAATGTCAATACATTGTTACTTCAGATTAAATGGGAGAAAATGGCCACTCAAGGGTCATTGGACTAGTAAAAGATATGCACTTAGGTACAGAATGGGAAATATATATATATATATATCATAAGAATACAGTAGCTCTTAAACTCAGTTTTAGTATTCATGGACTACCTGGCCTCCTTTTGGAAATGTGTTTGGTTAGCATGGTAGAATAAGACAACTCTCATGATTTCAAGGCATCTGCTGAGGCCTAAAGGTCCAGATTCCAACTGAATGTGATATTTATGCTTTTACATGGTAAAGACAAATTAGTACTATCAGAGGCTACTAGGAAGCTGCTTTTTAGAGAAGCAGGAACTAGTCATTTCCTAAGATTTTATTGCTTTTTGAAGAAAAAGAAAATGAAATCCGTATGTGTGTTCGGGGAGGGGCAGGCTTAACTTTTGTTAGGGGTGTGTGTGTGCATGCGTGTGTGTGTGTGTGTGTGTGTGTGTGTGTGTGTGTGTGAGTGTATGAGGCATGGGAAAACCTGATAAATACTAGTCCTACCACAGCTGATAAGTGAGAAGCTAAGTTAGGGGTAGGGAACCTGCAGCATCAAGGCTACATATGGCCTTCTAGGTCCTTGGGAATGGCTTGTTGATTGAGTCCAAGTTTTATGGAACAAATCCTTTTATAAGGACATTAAAATAAAAAAAATTTAAATATCTGTGATGTTTGAATTCAATCAAAAGGCCACACTTGAAGACCTAGAGGGCCACATGTGGTCTGGAGGTCACATATTCCTCACCCCTGGTTTAGTCTTTCTCTCTTTTTGGTATCTTCATTTGCAATATTGTCCTGTAGCCTTATACTTTGATAACAACAACTAGGTCTTTAATTAATTTTTTCCTTTAAAAATAGAAAACATATGTTATACAAGGTTCAACCAACTGTCTGTGACAGGCCTTAACCAAGCCATAAAGTCTTTAAATTTGTCTCTCCAAATGGATTGTGTATCTGTATTCCAAAGGCAGGTCTAGCCAAAATTAATAAAGATTAGCAATTAGTTGATATCCACAGTAAGTCACAAATATATGTCAGTAAGCCAAGCAATGAGTAAATATTTATTAAGTGCCTACTATGTGCCAGACACTGTACTATGCACTGTAAATACCAATAAAAAATACAGTCCCTGCCCTCAAGGAGCTTCATTCTAATGGGGAAGGACAGCACACAAAAAGAAACTGAAAAGGATAAGGGGAGGGCATCACTGGATAAGGTAGTGATATGAGGGCATGGAAGAAAAGTCTGAGAAGTCCCAAAATTGTGTGGTCAGATGAGAAATGAAATTTTCTTACCTTAATTTCTTCCTTAAATGGAGATTTTAGAGATAATATCTTCACCCTCCAAACAAAGAAATAGAAAGTGGTGATGGGGTAAAGTACCAAGGCTCATAGTTTTCTAGCAGGATGATGAAGTTTTCCCAATAATGAGTTACCTTGGGGCATGGTGGAAAAAAATCAGAAAAATTCTAAGGTAGTGTGAAGTAGTATATTATTTGCTAAAAGTGGATGAAATAATAAACAATTAAATCATGAATCTTTTAAAGTGCTCTTGAAG
Source organism: Vombatus ursinus (assembly GCF_900497805.2). Classification (NCBI taxonomy): domain Eukaryota; kingdom Metazoa; phylum Chordata; class Mammalia; order Diprotodontia; family Vombatidae; genus Vombatus; species Vombatus ursinus. Next base: position 22,498,519 of record NW_020954610.1, read on the forward strand.
TTAAATAATATTCATTTTCAGTTTGGCTTGACTTTGATGAAAACTATTTCTTTGGTTCAGATTTTATGCTGAGATCTCTTTTACTAACCATAATTTAACCTAGAACAAGACATTTAACTTCTCTGTTTCTGTTTTCCTATCTGTAAAATTAGTGGGCTGGGTTAGGTGGTGTTTAACATCTTTCCTAGTTCAGAAATCTTATATACTATGATTTTAATGATACTGTATATCATATTAAATTTTAGTTCATTAGAGAGTGTAGTTATTCCTAAAGATAGATGCAAACAAATACAATATCTGTCTTTGAACCACTTTCTTAATTAACATAAATTTTAATTAGTCTATTTCCTCAAATGTTGGCTATGAATGTGATTTTTATAAATATTATTAAAACATGGAACTTGATGTGTTGGACGTTTTGAATCACCTGTTAGGTGCACAAAGTGATCTTCATGTCATTTCTACATCTAAGCATTACTCCTCTAGGAAAACTAAAGTTTAAAAATTAATTACTATGATTTTCCTTTATAAGAATTTACTGCAATGGCATATCATTGCCTAATTGTTTTAAGAGCTCTTCTTTGGATGTAGCTACTGAAATTGACCTTAACAGCCCACCAGGAGGTTATAATCTATACTTTCATGGAGTTTGACTGCTTTTAGTGAAATGATTCCATTGTTTAAAGCTTTCCCACTGGGATTTAATTTGTTATTAAATTAATTTATGGAAGTGATAGTTGGCCCAAATTTTAATTCTCTAAGTGTATGCAGCTGAAGGAAATACATTTATGGCAAAATTCACTTTTGCCCAATCTCATCTAATACATTTTCCTAAACCTCCACAGAGATACTCCAAAATCAAAGAGCATCTTTAACTTAGGCATTGCAATGAGCTCCTTGCCAGTTTAAATTTAAAAAAAAAATCATAACAACAAAACACATTTCTATAACAATTAGAATTTGGCTCAGAAACAAATTAGAAAAGAGAACATTAGTTTACATCAGAGAATCACTGGGTTTCAGCCTTAGAAGGGACTTCAAAGTAATTCTAATCCTGTAATGGTTTATTTCAACTTCAAATTTGATAAGCATGACATCATCATTCCAATTAATGACAGCATTTTAAATAACAGAATTAAATAGTCATCTTAGAGATATTCCAACACAGATATTCTTCTGATTTAATTCTGAACTGCTAACTACTATCATTTCATTCATTTTTGTTTTAGTCTTCCATCAATCTACCTAACTGGCACAAATCTCTCAAGTTTGTGTGAGAATAAAATAAACTCAACCTTCTTTGTGAATATACTTTTTCTTTTTTATTTAGTTTGGTTGAGACATTAAAACTCATTTATGTAGGGTAGTTACCAGCATGCAAGGCCATCCACCAATGTAATTTAACAACACATGGTTTTAAGAATAGTCTTAAAGAGTTCCCTGGGGGGTGGCAGAGAAAAGGCAGGAACTCACCTTAGCTCTCCCAAATTCCCCTCTGAACAACTTAAGATAACATCTCAAAATGAATTTTGGAGTGGCAGAATCCAAAAAGGAGAGGTGAAACAAATTTCCAGCCCAAAACAACTTAGAAGGTTGGCAGAAAAGGTCTGCACCCCATGGTGAGAGGGGTGGGAAGACCAATACAAGCTGATCCAGTGCAGGCCACACACTAAAATGCCAGCAGCAGGTCTTGTGGGTAACTGAATCAGCAACAGCAGGCAATGGTTGCCAGACTTCTTAGCTCACAGACAGTGAGGGAGTCAGACAACTGGTCAGAAGAAGATTATAGGTGTCCCTTTGCTTGCACTGGGTGCAGGACTCTATGGAATTGCCCACAGGCAGATCTTGGTCACAATTCTGAATTATAGTCTCAGGGTGAGGGTGTTGCAAGAACACCAGAGCTTGTAACTGCAGGGGAGTAGAGACCTTGATCACAGTTGCAAGGGCAGAAAAGTGTGCTTGTAGACCAGAGCATGGGCCAGGAGAATAGTAGTACCTCTCTTTAGATCATAGCAACTTGGAAGAACTGAAAAATTATATATCCCCAGAATTATCTCTAACAGGAGCATGAAAAACCTGATGCTTGGGAAAGTCCCCTTCTACCCCAGAAGCAAAGTCCCACTTTAGCATAGAGGTGTGATCTTGGGAAAGGTAAAAGTCAAGAAAATAGGCTTGGAAAATGAGCAAAAACAAAAACAACAAGAACAAAAACAAAACAAAACAAAATAATCTGATCATAAAAAGTTATTATTGTGATAAGGAAGATCAAATAACAAACTCAGGAGAAAATAATGGCAAAACAGAAACATGCAAAGCCTCAAAAAATATGAATGGCTCTCAAGCCTAAAAAGAATTCTTGAAAGAGCTCAAAAAGGATTTTAAAAATCAAATAGGAGAAATAGAAGAAAAATTAGGTAAAGAAATTAGAGTGATACACAAAAAAATCATGAAAAAAGGAGAGATTGGTAAAGGAAGTGCAAAAAGTACTGAAAAAAATAACACCTTGAAAAAGAATAGGCCAAATGATTAAAGAAGAACAAAAATCCACTTAATAGAACTTCTTAAACAGTGGAATTGGCCACATGAAAAAGATAAACAACAATTCACTGAATGTAAAAAAAAATCACTGAGGAGATTAAAAAGCCCAATTGACAACATGGAAAAAAGATATTTTAAAAAAAAACATTGAGGAAAAGAACTCTTTGAAAATTAAAATTGGCCAAATGGAAAAGGAGGTACAAAAGCTCAATGAAGAATATATTTCCTTAAAAATTAGAATTGGACAAGAGATATCAAGAAACAAATTTAAAAGAATGAAAAAAAATAGAAAAAAATAGAACATATCTCATTGGGAAAAAAAAGGAAACTGACCTGGTAAATAGATCTGGGAGAGATAATTTATGTAATATTGGTCTACATAAAACCATGATAAAAAAAGAGCATAGATATCATATTTCAATAAATTACTGAGGAAAACTGCCCTGACATTCTAGAACCAGATGATAAAACAGAAATTGAAAGAATCCACAAATCACATCCTGAAAAATATCCCAAAATGAAAGCTCTCAGGAATTTCATAGCAGAATTCTAGGTCTCTGAAGTCAAAGAGAATATACTGTAAACAGTTAAGATATCTTGGAGCCACAGTCAAGATAACAAGAGATCTAGCAACTATTAAATTAAAGGATTGCAAGGGTTGGAGTATGATATTCCAGAGGGCAAAGGAGATAGGATTACAACCAAAATCACCTCATCAAGAAAATGGATATTCAATGAAACAGAAAACTTTTAAGAATTTCTGATGGAGACACGAGAGTTGAATAAAAAATTTGACTCAAGCAAAGTACAAAAAGGTATTTAAATAGGAAACAGAAATCACAATGATTCAATAAAATTAAATTGCTTACATTCCTATATAGGACAATGATACTTGTACCACCTAAGAACTTTCTAATTATTAGGATAGTTAGGAGAATATGTAGACAGAGGGCATGGGTGTGAGTTGAGTATGAAGGGATGAGACCTAAAAAAAAATTAGGGTGAGAAAGAGGAATGCACTGGGATAAGAAGAAAGGGAGATGCAGTGTAGGGTAAATTGTCTTACATAGGAGAGGGCACAGAATACTTTTTACAGTAGAGGGAATATAAGGAAGGTAGGGGGGAAGTTGTGAATCTTACTCTCATTGGAATTGCCTCAAAGAAGGAATACTATACACACTTACCTGGATATAGAAATCTACCTTACCCAACAGAAAGGCAGGATGGGAAGGGAATAAGAAAAGGGTGGAAGGGGCTGATTGATGGGAAGGCAGATTAGGGAAGGTGGTAGTCATAAGCATGGCCAGGGTGAAAGGAGATGGAATAGGATAAACAAGGAGAAAATAGAATGGAGGGTAATACACAGCAATCATAATTGTGAAAAAAAGTTACAGCAAGTTTCTCAGATAAAGACTTCATTTTACAAATATATAGAGAACTGGGACACATTTATAAAAAAAAGAATAAGAGCCATTCTTGAATTGACAAATAGTAAAAATTTTAAAAAGTACATGAACAGGGATTTTTCAGATGATGGAATTAAAATTCTCTATAGTCATATTTAAAAATGCTCTAAATCACTATTGATAAGAAAATTGTAAATTAAAATAACACTGAGGTACCACCCCACAACTATCAGATTGAATACTATGACAGAAAAGGAAAATGACACATGTTGGAGGGGATGTGGGAAAATTGGGACATTTATGCACTATTGATCAAGTTGTAAACTGATTCAATCATTTTGGAAAGTAATTTGGAGCTATGCCTGAAGAGATCTAAAAGCATGCATAATTTTTGACCCAGTAATACCATTATTATATCTATATCCCCAAAGATTTTTTTTTTAAGGAAAAAGACTCGGGCAGAGCCAAGATGGTGTAGTAAAAGCAGTCACTTGCTTGAACTCTCCCCCAAATTCCTCCAAATACCAGTAAAAAATTTCTCTAAATGAATTCTAAAGCAGCAGAACCTACAAAAAGACAGAGTGAAGCAAATTTTCAGCCCAAGACAACCTGGACGGTTGATTGAAAGGTCTATTGCACCAGGCTGGGAGAGGTGGGAGCACAGGCAAAACAGGCCCCAGCAAACCTGGAACAGGCCTCAGAGGACTGAATAGCGGGCAGCTGTGGCAGTTTCCAGACTTCTCAATAATTAAGAATCATTGAACTATTTAAAAGCCATAACAACAACAAAAAGAAACCACACATCATTTTTCAAGAAATCTTTAAAAAAAACTGTCCCAATTTATTAGAACCATAGGGCAAAGTTAAAAAAAAAAAAGAAAGACTCCCCTTCTAACCTCCTGAAAGAAATCCCAAAATAAAAATTCCTGGGAACAATAAATCTGGAGCTTCGAAGTCAAAGAAAAAATACTGCAAACAGTAAGAAAAAATTCAATACCAAGGAGTCATAGTCAGTATCACACACAATATAGCAGCTAACATCATAAAGAAGCAGAGAACCTGGAATTTGGTAATCTAGAAAACAAATCATATCAGTTTGCCAAAAATAACTTACTGACCAAGAACACCTTGCTGAGCAAAACTGAGTAAAATGCTATGGAATTTTTTTTGGTCCCAGTCCTAGGGCAGCAGCTGCTTCTGGAGCTCTCAGCCTACAGAAGGAAGGGGAATTGAGTGGCTGATAAGAGGGAGATTGCAGGGATCTCTTTGCTGGTGCTGAGGCAGGAATCTCTTGCTTTGCTTGGGCTTAGATCTTGGTCACAGTTCTGGGTGGTGGTCTTATGGTGAAGAGGAGTGCTGCCATGGTGGAGCTTGTGGTGGCAGTGAAGAGGGAATCGTCCTCATAGTGCCAAGGCAGAAAAGAGTGCTTGTGTTCACTCATAGACTAGAGCACAGGTCAGGAAAGGAATAAATACCTCGCCCTTTATCATACTATCTTGGAAGAATGGAAAATTTATAGGTCCCTAGAAATATCTCTGAAAACAGCTGCACAAAACCCTTGAAGCTTGGGACAGTGCATCCTCCACATTGGAAGCTGGCCCCTCCCTTAATAAAGAGTTTAAAAGTTAAGTAATTGGGGGCAGCTAGGTGGCACAATGGATAGAGCACCGGCCCTGGAGTCACGAGGACCTGAGTTCAAATCTGGCCTCAGACACTTGACACTTACTAGCTGTGTGACCTTGGGCAAATCACTTAACCCCATTGCCTAGCCAACAAAAGATAAAAAAATAAAATAAAATAAAAAAATTACTGAAGAAAATAACAGCTTAAAAAATAGCCTAACCCAAATGGCAAAAGAGGTCCAAAAAGCCAATGAGGAGAAGAATGCCTTAAAAAGCAGAATTGGCCAAAATGGAAAAAGAAGTCCAAAAGCTCACTGAAGAAAATACTTCCTTAAAAATTAGAATGGAGCAAATGGAAGTTCATGACTTTATGAGTAATCAAGAAACAATAAAACAAAGTCAAAAATGGAAAAAAAAAAGATGACAATGTGAAATAAAAACAACTGAGCTGGAAAATAGATCTAGGAGAGATAATTTAAAAAGTATTAGACTATCTGAAAACCATGATCAAAAATAGAAAAAAAAAGAGCCTAGACATCATCTTTCAAGAAATTGTTAAGAAAAACTGCCATGATATTGTAGAACTGGAGGACAAAATAGAAATGGAAAGAATCCACTGTCACCGCTTGAAAGAGATCCCCAAAGGAAAACTCCTAGGAATATTGTAGCCAAATTCCAGAGTTCCCAGGTCAAGGAGAAAATATTGCAAGCAGCCAGAAAGAAACAATTCAAGTATTTTTGGAAACACAATCAGGATCACACAAGATTTAGCAGCTTCTACATTAAGGGACCAGAAGGCCTGAAATATAATATTCTGCAGGGCAAAAGAGACAGCCAAGAATCACCTACCCATCAAAAGTGAGTATAATACTTCAGGGGGAAAAAATGGACATTCAGTGAAATAGAGGACTTTCAAGCATTCTTGATGAAAAGACAGAGTTGAATAGAAAATTCAACTTTCAAATACAACACTCAAGAGAAGCAAGAAGAGGTAAACAGGAAAGAGAAATCATGAAGGACTTACTAAGTTTGAACTCATTCCTACATGGAAAAATAATATTTGTAACTCATGAGACTTTTGTAATTATTAGGGTAGTTGGAGAGAAAAAAAAGCATGTGGATAGATAGATGGCACAGGGTGAGTTGAAGATGAAGGGGTGATATCTGGACAATAAAATTAAGAGGAGAGAGGATTATACTGGGAGAAGAAGAAAGTGAGAAGTAGAATGGCATAAATTATCTCACATAAAACAGACAAGAAAAGGCTTTTTTCAGTGGAGGAGAAGTGGGGGAAGGTGAGAGGGAATGAGTGAATCTTATTCTCATCAGATTTGGCTTAAGGAGGGAATAACATACACACTCAATTGGGTATGGAAATCTATCTTACTCTATAGGAAAAAAGGAGGGGGGTGATAGAAGGAATGGCAGCTTGGGGGAGGGGGCAATCAGAAGCAAACACTTCTGAGGAGGGACAGGGTCAAAGGTGAGAATAAACAGGGATGAGATAAGATGAAGGGAAATATAGTTAGTTTTCCACAACATGAATACTATGGAAGTGTTTCACATGACTACATACATATAACCTGTATTGAGTTGCTTGCCTTCTCGATGAAGGTGGGTGAGGAGCGAGGAAGGGAGAAAATTTGTAACCCAAAGTTTTAAAAACAAATGCTAAAAATTGTTTTCACAGATTCACTGATTTAAAAGATATACAGGCAATGGGGTATAGAAATCTATCCTGCCCCATAGGAAAATAGAAGGGGAAGCAGATAAGAGAAGTGGGGGGAGATAGAAGGGAGGTCAGACTAGGGGAAGGGGTATTCAGAATGTACACCATCCTGGGGTGGGGAGAGGGATGAGATGGGGAGAAAATTTGGAACTCAAAATCTTGTGGAAGTGAATGTTGAAAACTAAAAATAATTAACTATGTAAAAATAAATAAATAAATAAATAAGACATATTTACAAAAAATATTTATAGTAACTTTTTGTGGTGACAAATAATTGGAAAATGAGGGGCAGCCCATCATTTGAGGAATGACTGTGATACATGATTGTGATGTAATTCTATTGCATTGTAAGAAATGATATGGAAAAAGCTATCCACGTCCACAGAAAGAACTTTGGAGTCTGAATGCAGATGGAAGCATACCATTTTCTATCCTTTTCTTTTGTTATTTTATTTTGTTTCTTCATTCTTGTAGCTCTTCCCATTAGCTCTAATTCTTCTTTACATCATGACTAACATGAAAATGTTTCATATGTATGTATAAGTAGAGCCTATATCAGATTACATGCCATCATTGGCAGGAAAGAGTGGAGAGGAGAAAATTTAAAATTCAAAATCTTATGGAAGTGAGTGTTGAAAAATAAAAATAAATAATTGTAAAAGAAAAAAAGAAAAAAAGATAAAGTAAAAAATGTTAATTTAGATAATTCTATTTCATCTTCTATTAACCTGGACAATTTATTTTTTTTCTAAGTATTCTTCCATTTCACTTAAATTGTTAAATTTATTAGCACATCATTGGGCAAAATAACTCTTTATAATTATTTTAATTTCATCTTCAGTAGAGGGTTTATTCACCCTTTTCATGTTCAATACTAATGATTTGGTTTTCTTCTCTCTCTCTTTTTTAAATCATATTAACCAATGACATCTATTTATTGTGTTTTTTAGTAAAACTAACTCCTAATATTATTTATTGATTTAATAGTTTTCTAAAATTCAATTTTATTATTCACATCTTTAATTTTTAGGATTTCAAATTTGATGTTTAATTGGGGAATTTTAATTTGTTCTTTTTCACTTTTTTTTTACTTGCATACCCAATTAATTAATCTGTTCTATTTTTTATTGACATAAGCATTTAGAAATACAAATTTTCCTCTGATTACTGCTTTTGATGGATCCTATAATTTTTTGCATGTTGTCTCATTATTATCATTCTCTTCATTGTTCCTATGGGGGAAAAAAAATAAAAACTTGGAAAGACTTACATGAACTGATTTGAAGTGAAATGGGCAGAACTAAGAGGATATTGTTCATAGTAATAACAATATTATGAATCAACTTTTAATGAATAATCTATTTTCAGCAATACAGTCATCCAAGTCAGTTCCTAAGGACTTAAAATGAAAAATGCTACTCATCTGCAAAGGAAAAAAAAAACTGATGGATTCTCAAGGCAGATCAAAGCAAATTTTTTTTAAAACTTTCTTTATCCAGGGCTTTAGAAGAAATTTAATAAAATTGCTTTGTGATAGATAACCTTAGTCTTAGTAAAGCAGAAAATGAAATAAATTTCTGGGAAGATGATAGGAAATAGACTTGAAGACTTCAGGAGAGAGAAAATAGTTTGGAACAGTTGTAGGGAATTTTGATGGGATACAAGCTGAAGACAGGCCCCCAAAATCCCCATCTTTGACTTTCCTTGAACTCTCTGGTGGTTCCCTCAAGCTGTAGTCCTATCAACTGGCCTTTCCTTATGACCTATGCCCAACCTTCCAATTCTTTGTTACACTCATTGAGCCGAGTCTTCTATTGTCTCACCTCTGGATGACCCTCAGACACTTCCAGCCCCTCAACCCCTTTCAGCCTCCCAGTCACTCCCATCAAGATTCTCCCTAGGCCCCTCTAGTTACCCTAACTTGCTGTCCACTCCCATCAAGATACTCCTTCTACTAGACCCCTCCTTCAGTCACCCCAAACTACTTGACCACTCTTAGATCTCTCCCACAGTCTTTCTGAATATAAGATCCATCTTGGCTGGCATTTAGGCACTGAGACTTGCTCAAGCCAGCTCATCTTACAAGTGACACAAATGTTTAAATTCCTTAAGAATCTGGCCAATATGGCTGATCTTTAATAATCCATGTCTTTGACTGAAAGAAGACTTGAGTCAAATTCATTTGGGCAGGACAACCTATTGTGATTTTGGGGTTCCAGCACCCCTAAACCTCAACAATGTGACAGTGATATCTACTATTTATTTAAATTCCCTTCAAGTATTCTAAATTCATGGAAGATTCATTTCTCAGAATATTTTAATCTAGAAGATGATTTGAAAGTCAAGAAGTAAAATATGTTTTTAAATAGAGGATAGGAGTGAAAGAATGTAGAAAGGTAGAAGTATAGGTAGGGGATGAAAAGTTAGAAGAGACAGAAAGTAGACAATTTTATATGGAACTAAGGGATCAAAGATGAAAACAAGAATTTATGAGAGCAGAAGGAGAAAATGGTGCAGAATTTTTGTAACTGGGAAGAAATAGGTACATGATCTTACTGCTACAGAATTAGAGCTGGAAAGGAGCTCAGAATTAATTTCATCAGCCTCTGATGGTGAAGAAACTTTTTAAAGAAAAGCAAACATGAGATTTAATAATTTGAAGGAAAGATAACTATGTTGACAATCTTTAGGGAATAGGTAAAGAAGATTTTTATTTATCTTTTTTTCAAGAAGCTGGGACAATTTATTTTTCGCCCAGCACAGTTTTCGAGTTTTGTTTTGTTGTTGTTTTTTCTTTCTAAATTTCATTGAATAGCCAATAATTTCTCCACACCAAACATTTGTGACTCATTCTAGAATGAATTCCTAGAATGAATGTAAATAGCAATTATTTTTTGTTCTGGTCAGAAATCAGAGGGTTTTCTCCTCCCAGACTGATATCTTTGTGATGATAAATTGGGCCATCTTTTGTCTCCATTCTTACCTATCCCTTAGCCATTGAATTGGCATAGCCTCAGACAAACTGATACCTGGGAGAGACCTTAATTTAGTAAGGCCAAGGTCAGTACACAGAGACATGTTGGCTATTGCTAATCATCTTGACCTTACTACAGTACATTAATGACTATGGAAGAAAAAGTAAGGCTGATGACTTTGTACAGCTCTGCCTCACTGAAATCCAGTTCAACAAGTGGAAACATCACCACCATGATGTCATTAGTCTTCAAGAACAAAGGATGAACAACAACAAAAACAAGTAAGAACATATATAAAGGTATATTTAATAATAATAATAATAATATCATTTATATAGTGATTTAAGTTTTGCAAAGTACATGGTAACTCATTTGATCCTCACAACAATCTTATAAAGTAGTTGCTATTTTTATCCTTATTTTCTGAATGAAGAAAATAAAGCTAGAGAAATTAAGTGACTTGTCCCAGGACACACAATTCCCTGAACCCAAGTCCAACCCTTAATCCACTGCAAATTGCTTCATCTCTCTGAGCTTCAGTTTTCACATTTCTAAAACAAGCAGGGTGGCTTTAATGTCCTCTGAGGTCTTTTTTTTAGCTTTAAATCAATTATCTTATGATTTAAAATAACAAAGACTGTACTTAATCACCCACATTTTTTAGGACTGAACACTTTTGTATTTATAATGTTAAGGTAATTGTTTTAAAGGCATACTTCTAGGTATTTTATATTCCATAATCATATTATTTATAACAGCAAATAATGGGATCAAAATCTTGCATCCAGTGCAGTACTACTCAGGTAGTATCACTCTAGTGCATGATCTAGTTTCACCAAGGATTCTGGTTCGACATCTCAAAAATGCATCTTGTTGGTCACAAATGCATTTATAAGTGTATATTTGGATAACACTCAATCCAGTACCACTATAGACATAAAAATTCAAAAATGTCATTTTTTCCATAGTAAAATTAACATGAACTTTGTGGAAATTTACATTTTTTTCTGTGCACAGAACAAATACTGTTCAAATTTTAACAAAGATAAATAAGATTTTAAAATTCCATCTTCACATTGTGCTAAAATTGAAAATATGCAATACCTCATAAATACTTGCAATGTGATCTCTTGTTGAGAAATTAATGAGTATTCTAAGACTTTAATAGGGTTCACCAATTATAATATCATCAGATATGCTCAGTTACATTCATAGTGTGAATGATAAATCATTATCATTAACAGACATTTTATTTCAGTGCCTACGTGAAACTTGATAGTCTATTAAAAAGTATTGGGACAAATGGTTTTTGTAAGTATTCTTTATCAAGAACAAGTTGGTTTCCTATTATGTGAACTTGATTTCAAACTAACCAGACAAACAAAAATCATTCACCCTATCTGACTTTAATTGGGTAATGATGACAATTACACAGTTTCACAGACTGCTGCAACTGTACTCAGTAAAGAAGCACTCCAGGGGAAGCTAGGTGGTGCAGTGGATAGAGCTCCAGCATTGGAATCAGGAGGATCTGAATTCAAATCTGGCCTCAGACACTTAAGACTTACTAGCTATGTGAATGTAGGCAAGTCACTTATCCCCATTGCTTCACTAAAATGATTAAAAAAAAAAGTACTCCATAATTTAGTATCTGGCAAGACCAGTCAAATGTTTTCCACCATAGATACATCACTTAGATTTTTCCTATCAAGATGTTAAGTAGGGGTGGAGCCAAGATAAAGGAGTGAAAGCAGTGGCTTGCTTGAGCTCTCCCCCAAAACCCTTACAAATACTTGTAAAAAAAATGGCTCTAAACAAACTGTAGAGCAGCAGAACCCACAAAAAGACAGAGTGAAACAAATTTCCAGACCAAGACAACCTGGATGGGTGATTAGAAAGGTCTATCACACTGGGTTGGGAGAGAAATGCAGTTCAGTGCGAGCACACAGCAAACCTGGAGCAGGCCTCAGAGGACTGTATCCCAGGCAGCTGTGGTGGTTTTCAGACTTCTCTACTCACAGACACCAAAGACAACTTAGAAGGTCAGTAGGAAAAGTTTGTGACTGTGGTGAGAAAGAAACGTGGTCCCAGCCATAACCCAGGCTGCAGTCCCAGGGTGGCAGCTGCTTCCAGGGCTTCCAGCCCACGGACTGAGGGTGAATAGAGTGGCTGATCACTGGTAGATTGCAGGGATCTTTTGCGGGTGCTGAGGCAGGATTCTCTTGTTTTGCCCTTGCTTGAATCTGGGTCACAGTTCTGAGTTGCGGTCCTGGGGTGAGGAGGAGTGCTGGCATAGTGGAGCTTGTAGTGGCAGTGGAGAGGGAATACTCCTCCCAGTTCCAAGGCAGAAAAGAATGCTTGTGGTCATGCATAGACCAGAGCAAAGGTCAGGAAAGAAGTAAACACCTTGCCCCTTATTATACCACCTGGGAAGAACTGAAAATTTACAGATCCCAAGAAGTATCTCTGAAAACAGCTGCACACAACCTGTGAAGCTTGGGACAGTACATTCCCCATACTGGAAGCAGACCCCTACCTTAACAAAGAGTTTATAACTTGCTGGGATCATGAACAAAGACATAAAAAAAGTCAGACCATAGAATCTTTCTTTGGTGACAAGGACGATCAAAACATATGACCAGAAGAAGACAACAAATCAAAGCTCCTACATCCAAAGCCTCAAAGAAAAATATAAATCAGTTCCAGGCCAGGGAAGAGCTCAAAAAGGATTTTGAGAAACAAGTAAGAGAAGTAGAGGAAAAACTGTGAAGAGAAATGGAAGTGATGCAAAAAAATCATGAAAAAATAGTCAACATCTTGCTAAAGGAGACCCCCCCAAAAATACTGAAGAAAATAACACCTTAAAAAATAGACTAACCCAAATGGCAAAAGAGGTCCAAAAAGTCAAGGAGGAGAAGAATGCCCTAAAAAGCAAAATTGGCCAAATGGAAAAGGAAGTCCAAAAGCTTACTGAAGAAAATACTTCCTTAAAAATTAGAAGGGAGCAATTGGAAGCTAGTGACTTTATGAGAAATCAAGATATTGTAAAACAAAACCAAAAGAGTGAAACAATAGAAAACAATGTGAAATATCTCATTGGAAAAACAACTGACCTGGAAAATACATCCAGGAGAGATAACTTAAAAATTATTGGATTATCTGAAAGCCATGGTCAAAAACAGAGCCTAGACATCATCTTTCAAGAAATTATCAAGGAAAATTGCCCTGACGTTCTAGAATCAGAGGGTAAAATAGAAATAGAAAGAATCTACCAATCACCTCCTGAAAGAGATCCCCAAAGGAAAACTCCTAGGAATATTGTAGCCAAATTCCAGAGTTCCTAGGTCAAGGAAAAAATACTGCAAACAGCCAGAAAGAAGCAATTCAAGTATTGTGGAAACAAAATCAGGAAAACACAAGATTTAGCAGCTTCTACATAAAGGGACCACAGGGCTTGGAATATGATATTCCAGAGGGCAAAGGAGATATGATTACAACCAAGAATCATCTACCCAGCAAAACTGAGTATAATCCTTCAGGGGAAAAAATGGTCATTCAGTGATATAGAGGACTTTCAAGCATTCTTGATAAAACAAAAAACAGAGCAGATAGAAAATTTGACTTCTGAATATAAGACTCAAGAAAAACATGAAGAGGTAAACATGAAAGAGACATCATAAGGGACTTATTAAGGTTTACATTCCTGCATGGAAAGAGATATTTGTAACTCATGAGACCTTTGTCAGTATTAGGGTAGTAGGAGGGAAAAATTATATACATATATGTATGTATGTATAGATAGATAGATAGATAGATAGATAGATAGATAGATAGATAGATAGA
>NW_020954610.1:22512641-22520603 GCF_900497805.2 Vombatus ursinus
AGATAGATAGATAGATAGATAGATAGATAGATAGATAGATAGATAGAGGACACAGGGTAAGTTGAAGATGAAGGGGTGATATCTGGAGAATAAAATTAAGGTGTGAGAGAGTATTATACTGTGAGAAAGAGAAAAGGAGATGTAGAATGGGATAATTTATCTCACATTAAACAGACAAGAAAAGGGTTTTACAGTGGAGGGGAAAAGGGGAAAGGTGAGAGGGAAAGAATGAATCTTATTTTCATTGAATTTAACTTAAGGAGGGAATAACATACACACTCAATTGAGTATGGAAATCTATCTTACCCTACAGGAAAATGGTGGGGGGGAAGGGGACAAGAGAGGAGAGGGATGATAGTGGGGAGGACAGATTGGGGGAGGGGGTAATCAGAAGCAAACACTTCTAAGGAGGGACAGGGTCAAAAGAGACAATCAAATAAATAGGGGGCAGGATAGGATGAAGGGAAGTATACTTAGTTTTCCACAGCATGACTACTATGGATGTTTTTTGCATGACTGCACACGTATAACCTGTATCGAATTGTTTCCCTTCTCAATGAGGGTAGGTGGGGAGAGAGAAAGGAAGAAAATTTGGAACCCAAAGTTTTAAAAACAAATTTTAAAAAAAATTGTTTTTACATGCAACTGGGAAATAAGATATGTAGGCAATGGGGTATAGAAATCTATCCTGCCCTACAGAAAAATTAAAAGGGAAGGGGACAAGATAAGCAGGGACAGAGATAGAAAGGAGGGAAGATTACACAAAGGAGTATTCAGAATGCATGCCATTTTGAGGGGGAGGGATAAGATGGGGAGAAAATTTGGAACTCAAAATATTGTGGAAGTGAATGTTGAAAGTTAAAAATAAATAAATAAATAAATAAATAATGTTAAGTAGTCTAACCAAGTATGTTTGAGGTAATATTTTGAAATAAGTACTTTATGAGAACTAGAATTAAGATCCTAACTCTCTAGAAAACTACCCATTATATGACAATTTTGTTCACTCTTTGAGGAAAAAAAAAGGCAGGGGGGTAGATTCAGTTGACAGAAAAAGTTCTAGTGAGTAAATAGTTTCATGCTTGCCCTATAGTGGAATCCTAGCCACTGCCCCTAGCTAACCACTGCCCCCAGACCCAATATTACAACTTCCTTATATGCCTCACTGATTCACTAGTACAGTTGGCATGCCTAGGATCTCAACCACATCCATCTAGTGCCAGACAGAACCACAATAGCTAGCCAATAAGAAAGCAGCACCAACAGGATGCCGAGCAAGATCTTTGACCACAAAAATCACAAGGAGACTTTCCCTAAGTTGGCACCTGTGCAGTAATGGTGAAGGGCTATCATTAGGTAAACTTTTGATGTGACAGGGCTGATTTCCATACAAAAATGCTCCACCCCAATTGGGCTTTTCTGCATGCACTCTGGGTAACTGCATGCACAGTTTCACCAAGGTTACAATACCTCCTCATATTAGCAAATCCCTCCTATATTTTAATATTTATATATTCTGTAATGCATATTCATATATTCTTTTATGAAATTAGCATCATTAGTTCTGTAAAAATCCCTGTCTTGCTTTGCTAAACTATCACTTCCTCTAAGGACCCTAGCACACTTGCTGAGAGCATAATCCTCAATGCCTTTTCTTGGTTTTGAGATGGTCTGTGTCTGTGAATTCTTTTGAGACAACTCTTGACAAGACACTTGGAGACCTCAACACTTGGAACTGATTTGAATAAAGCCTTTATGAAGATGCTATTTTTCTTGGTTGTCTTGTTTTTTATTGCCCAACTCTTCCAAACTGTGTGTAATTTTCTATCTCCCATGATTCCCAAGATAACTTAAACCTTGGATAGAAATATGTTCTCATTATTCTGGGGACAATAGGAATCCCCTTGTGGAGCACAATTTGTAAAGATAGAATTGAGGTGTGTTTAATAGAGAACTAAATTTGAAGTCAGGAATACTCAGATTAAGGTTCTACTCAGACCCTTACTATTTGTTAGTCCTGGGGTAAGTTACTTAACCACTTTGTGCTTCATTGTTCTTCTATATAAAAGAGGGACATTGGACTTGATGGGTCTCTTATAAGGCTAAGTCTATTATCCTATTATTCTAATAAAAGTAGCCTTAGTACAAAGGTGGGACTCGGTGATATAAGTAGTCTTTGGTGAACTTCATTTTCTCTTTTATAGCTAAGAAAAAATAATTCCAGAAAAACCAGTTTACACCAGTGACCTCTACTTCTTCTCTTATTCTCCTCTCAAGCCCTTGCAGTCTGCCTTCTGACCACCATCATTCAATGTAAATTACTCTTTCCAAGGTTTCCAACAATACCAATAACTAAAGTTGCTAAATTGCCAGATTTGATGGTCTTTTCTCCAGTCTCATGCATCTTAACCTCCATGCAGAATGTTGTGTTATTGATCTCTAATTCCTTTTAGATATCCTCTCTGCTTTGTATTTTTATGATTTATCTCTATTTCCCCTTCTACCCATCTATTCGCTCATTATCAGTCTCTTTTGCTGGACTGTTATTCCTTTCCTACCCCCAATCCTAAATGAAAGCTCTATCCTTGGATCTATCCTCTATTCTCTGTATACTCTCTCAATGGCTTAATCATCTTCAATGGGTTCAATTGTAATCTCCATGCAGATGTTTCTGGATTCATATCCTGGCCTAATCTCTTCATTAATTTCAAGGTCTACATCACCACCTCTTTTACATTTTAAACTAGAAGTGTCTTAAATGTCCCAAACAGATAACAATATCTTTTCCTCAAAATAATTTCTTCTTTGGAACTTCCATATTTCTATCAAAGGCTGCCCCAACTTGAGTATCCTTAACTAACCATTCTTTAATACAGTGAGGAGAGTCATGAACTGAGAGGCTAGAGATCCAAATTCTAGTCCTGGACTAGCTTCTGACTAGCTGGGTAGGAGGTCCAGGTGGAGGGAAGTGAGCTAAGGAATGGAATAACAAGTACTATGAGTGTAAGGAGGAGTGATCCTAGGGCAGGGTTGGGGAATCTGTGGCCTCAAGGCCATATGTGGCCCTCTAGGTCCTCAAGTGCACCCCTTGGACTGAGAGCAAACTTCCCAGAACAAATCCCCTTAATAAAAGGATTTGCTCTGTAAAATGTAGACTCAGTCAAAAGACCACACTTAAGGACCTAGAAGGCCACATGTGGTCTCAAAGCCACATATTTCCCATCCCTGTCCTAGGGTATAAGTAGATCAGGTACCAGGGATCAGCAACCCAGGCAAAGTAACTAGGGAAATGGAGTCAGAATAATCCATTGTTGCAACCTTGTCGTCATGTTTACCTTTTTATTCTCAAGAAAGAGAAGACCTTTGGATATCAGCTATTTCCCTCAACCCCCTATAGTATGTGGAAAACACACAATCATGATGGGTTCACATCTGGTAAGTCCCTTCCCTCAGGAGGAATCTGTTTTATTTCTGAGAAGGTACAGAGTTTTCTTAAACTATAAGCTTTCATTGGTCTTAGGGCTCTGAGGCAAGAAAAAATTTATCTTTTGTCTAGTCTTCACAAGGACCTGATCAGAGGAGAACCAAACTGTTTGAATTAGAGCTTTATGCTGAAATGGAGGTTAATTCTAACCTAGAGTAAGAGTGGCATTCCATCTCCACACCAATTAATGTAATCACTGAAGACCCAAACAACTCTACTGAATCAATTAAAAGTGTAAACTAGATATGAACTATTTAATTTTATATGTTTATAAGACTTTGGCTATTGGATGAAAGGTAGATGATACAACACAGGAAACATTTTGTGATTGGTGAAGAGCAAGTTTGCTTCTAGGGCTAAATCAGCTCTGAGTCAGCCAGTAAAAGTATTGAACCGGGATAGTCATGGAAAAGTTCAGAGTATCATAGTTTGAAAATTGAAGTTAATGTCCCAAGAGGGAATAACTCTTGGGGGTGAGAGACAGAAAGTTTCTCTCTCTCCCTCCTAATCACCTGTGCTTTGACCACATCATCAAAGAGGTCAGACCAATAGCATACAGTGCATTCAATTAAGATCAGAGTAACTAGATCATTAGGAGACACAGCATAAGATCAGAAACAATAGTCATCTTCCGAAACACAAGTTCAGAAAGTAAGACCCCAAATGGTGGATAAAATTTCTTGTTGTGGACACTAAAAAGATATGAACCTTTGAGTCCAACAGAAATCTACACTTAACAAGAGCTTCATCAGGACTCCACAAAAGATGGAAACAACTTTTAATAACCAGAGTTATGTGTTCCTGAAAACATGTATTCTCTATGTTTCTCCTTCCTTCTTCTTGTACTTTAAGTAAGTGCTCTCTCTCTCTCTCTCTCTCTTCATGAGTGTTCTATGTATTTGTAAGAAGTTTGGTCAAAGGTTTTTTTTTTTTTGCTGGGGGGGCAAAAAGAACAAGGGGAAGAAATGTTGTTTGTAACTATTGTCCTAGCTATACCATCATACCAAATAACTTTGCTAAAAAGATCATTAAGTCTGAGTCATTAGTCAGAAGCAAAATGGCAGGGGTTTTGTGAGTGACAGTACTAGAAACTCAAACCTTCAATATTAGTCTTATAGTGATACAAGTAGCAATTTAATCTCTAGATACCTACCATGCCAATTCAAGAGGGAGTTGAAAAAGTAGTTACTGTAAAGGTGCTCTACTGTTATTACTAATGTCAAGAGAGGGAAAACATAGGGCACCCTCTCTCTGCCATCACATTTGTGTTTCTTTGTATAATACACCCATCTAATATCCTTTTGCTTCTGCATATGCTATCCTCCATACCTGTTTTCTCTCCTCACCACTGCCTCTTAAAATGCCTAATTTCCTTCAAAATCCAACTCAAATGCCACCATGTACACAAGGTCTTCCCTATTCACCAAACAGCTCTAACTTCACCTCAATAATCTCCCTCCCAATTACCTGGCATGCTTATTTTATATCAGTTTTGTAAATTTTAAAAATATTTTCTACTAATCAATCATTAAGCATTTATTAAGTGTTTTCTCTCTTCCAGGCACTGTGCTAGGCGCTGGGGATATAAAATTAAACCAAAGCAGTCACTACTCAGAAGGGGCTTATATACCATTGTGGAAGTCAACATGTAGAATGTTAGCTCAGTGAGAGAAGGGATTTTTTGATTTATGTCTTTGTAATCTTTGCACTTACTACAGCCTCTGATAGTAAGTACTTGAAAAATGTTTATTAATAAGATGTTTCACGAGGTCTTACTGCCTCCTTATTTTGACAGCCCTGGAAAGCAGGGGAATTAATTCATTTTCACCAAAACTATAACCACTTTGGATCTATTCTTCACTCTCAATTTCAACCCAGGTGGGTTTTGGCAGTTTAGCTCAAGTTACCATTAAATAAGCAGGGGGAAAAACTCTACTGAAGACCTGCTTCAATAGTTTGAAAGATCCCTGTACTCATCATTATAAGGGTACTTCTACTGATGTAGTTCTCAATCCATCCATGTCTTCTTCTAACTTTATTAGATTACTGCTTAGAGTTTTTTTGTTTTGTTTTGTTTTGTTTTGTTCTGTTTTGTTTTTTCATCATTGGAGGTCTACATGCACTGGAAGATACTTTCTGCTTCTTTGGATAATTTCTTTATACCACTACATCACTTGGAATCTCCATTTGTTAGATATTTATCTGAATAAATGACAAGTTCATCTTCTTTTCTGTTTATACATTTCCTTGATGTACAAGTTTTCATTAGCAATATAAAACAGCCATATTTCAGTCACTTCTTTTTCCATTGTTCTTTGTGTCAATTGTAATTTTAATTCTTAGCTTTCATGATTTATAGATAAATAGCATGATGATGAGAATACAGCTATGTAAAAGGATAATTACACTGGGGTGGAACCAAGTTGGCAGATAAAATCAGTGACTTCCTTGAGCTTTCCTCCAAACCCCTCCAAATACCTATAAAAATGACTCTAAACAAATTCTAAAGCAGCAGAACCCAAAAAAAAGACAGAGTGAAACAAATTTACAGCCCAAGACAGCCTAGATGGTTGCTCTGAAAGATATATTGTGCCAAGCAGGGAAAGGAGCACAGTTCAGGGTAGGCACACAGGCAAGGCAGGCCCCAGCAAACCTGGAGCAGGCCTCAGGGGACTGAATCACGGGCAGCTGTGGCAGTTTCCAGACTTCTCAACCCATGAACACCAAAGACAACTTAAAAGTTCAGTGGGAAAAGTCTGTGACTGCAGTGAGAGAGAGAAGCATGGTCCCAGACACAGTCCCCAACTTTGGCCCTGGGGCAGTGGCTACTTCCAGAGCTTTTGGCCCACAGACTGAGGGGGAATGGAGTGTCTGCTTGGATCTGGGTCACAGTTCTGGGTAGTGGTCCTGGGTCGAGGAGAAGGGCTCGCATGGTGGAGCTTGTAGTGGTGGTGGAGAGGAAATACTCCTCACAGTACCAAGACAGAAAAGAGTGCCTGTGGTCACTCATAGGCCAGAGCAAAGTCCAGGAAAGAAGTAAACACCTTGTCCCTTATACCACCTTGGAAGAACTGAAAATTTACAGGTCCCTAGAAACATGTCTGAGAACAGTTGCACAAAACCCCTGAGGCTTGGGACAGTACATTCTCCACACTGGAAGCAGACCCCTACCTTAACAAAGTTTAAAACTCAAGTAATTGGTTAAGATCAAGAATAAAGGTCCAAAAAAAGTCAGACCATAGAATCTTTCTTAGGTAACAAAGAAGATAAAAACATATAACCAGAAGAAGACAACAGAGTCAAAGCTCCTACAACCAAAGCCTCCAAGAAAAATATGAATCAGTCCCAGTCCATGGAAGAGCTCAAAAAGGAGTTTGAGAAACAAGCAAGAGAAGTAGAGGAAAAACTGAAGAGAAATGAGAGTGATGCAAGAAAATCATGGGAAACAAGTCAATAGCTTCCTAAAGAAGACCCAAAAAATACTGAAGAAAATAACACCTTAAAAAATAGCCTAACCCAAATGGCAAAAGAGGTCCAAAAAGCCAATGAAGAAAAGAATGCCCTAAAGAGCAAAACTGGACAAATGGAAAAGGAAGTCCAAAAGATTACTGAAGAAAATACTTCCTTAAAAATTAGAATAGAGCAATTGGAAACTAGTGACTTTATGAGAAATCAACACATTGTAAAACAAATCCAAAGGAATAAAACAATAGAAAACAATGTGAAATATCTCTTGGAAAAACAACTGACTTGAAAAATAGATCTAAGAGAGAGAATTTTAAAATTATTGGACAATCTGAAAGCCATGATCAAAAACAGAGCCTAGACATCATCTTTCAAGAAATTATCAAGGAAAACTGCCCTGATGTTTTAGAACCAGAGGGCAAAATAGAAATTGAAAGAATCCACCAATCACCTCCTGAAAGAGATCCCCAAAGGAAAACTCCTAGGAATATTGTAGTCAAATTCCAGAATTCCCAGGTCAAGGAGAAAATATTGCGTATTGCAAAAATAAGTCAGAAAAAAACAATTCAAATATTGTGGAAACACAATCAGGATAACACAAGATTTAGCAACTTCTACATTAAGGGACTACAGGGCATGGAATATAATATTCCAGAGGGCAAAGGAGATAGGATTGCAACCAAGCATCACCTACCCAGCAAAACTCTTTCTGGGGAAAAACATGGTCATTCAGTGAAATAGGGAACTTTCAAACATTCTTGATGAAAAGACAAGAGCTGAATAGATAATATGACTTTCAAATACAGGACTCAAGTGAAACATGAGGAGGCAAACAGGAAAGAGAAATCATGAGAGACTTATTAAGGTTGAACTGTTTATATTCCTACATGGAAAGATGATATTAGTAACTCATGAGACCTTTGTCAGTTTTAGGGTAGTTGGAGGGAAAAAGAATTATATATATGTATAGATAGATAGATAGATAGATAGATAGATAGATAGATAGATAGATA
>NW_020954610.1:22520613-22583849 GCF_900497805.2 Vombatus ursinus
ATAGATAGATAGATAGATAGATAGATAGATAGATAGATAGATAGATAGATAGATATACAGATAGATAGAGGGCACAGGGTGAGTTAAAGATGAAAGGGTGATATCTGGAGAATAAAATTAAGGGGTGAGAGAAGATTATACTGGGAGAAGGAGAAAGGGAGATGTAGAATGGCATAAATTATCTCACATGAAACAGACAAGAAAAGACTTTTACAATGGAGGGAAAGGAGGAGAAGGTGAGAGGGAATGTGAATCTTATTCTCATAGGATTTGGCTTAAGCAGGGAATAACATACACACTCAATTGGGTCTGGAAATCTATCTTACCCTGCAGGAAAACAGGGGGGAATGGGACAAGAGTGCAGGGAGATGATAAAGGGGAGGGCAGATTGGTGAGGGAGTAATAGGAAACAAACATTTCTGAGGAGGGTCAGGGTCAAAAGAGAGAACAGAATAAATGGGGGGCATGATAGGATGAAGGGAAATATATTCAGTCTTTCACAACTTGACTAATATGGAAGTGTTTTGCATAACTACACATATATAACCTGTATTGAGTTGCTTGTTTTTTCAATGAGGGTGGGTGGAAAAGGAGGAAGGGAGAAAATTTGGAACCCAAAGTTTTAAAAACACAGGTTAAAAAATTGTTTTCACATGCAACTGGGAAATAAGAAATACAGGCAATGAGGTATAGAAATCTATCCTGCCCTACAGGAAAACAGAAGGGGATAAGAGAAAGTGGGGAGAGATAGAAAGGAGGGCAGATTAGGGGAAGGGTTATACAGAATGCAAGCCATCTTGGGGTTGGGGGAGGGATGAGATGGAGAGATAATTTGGAACTCAAAATCTTGTGGAAGTGAATGTTGAAACCTAAAAATAAATAAAATTTTAAAAAAGAAAGGAAAAAATAAAAAGTTGATTACAGATGCAAAGAGAAGGCAAAAAGAATACTATCAGGATCCTGATCACTGGTCCATGAAGGCATACATTTCAGATGTGATTTTTTTTTTTTGTCATGGACTTTTTTGGCTTATCTCTTCCCAGAATAATGTTTTTAAATGTATAAAAGACAAAGATTACAAAGGATAGAGATTACAATGAAAGAGAATTATTAAAAAATTTTAAAAAATCAAGTTCATGAGGCTCAGATCATCTACAGAATTATAGAATTTGTGATTTGGAAGTAAGATCAGTATCCATTTGATCTGACCTATCAAAACATGGATTTGACTTGTGATTTCACTGATATAGGGAGCTTCCAAATAAGGGAACTTCTTCCTGTCAAAGTAAGTTAGGATCATCTCTTCTATCTACAGGCTTAAAGAGCTTACCACAGGGCTGAGAAGTTAGATGACTTGTCTTCAGTAATATATCCAGTAAGTATTAGATGCAAGACTTCAACCTATAGGGCTGGAGGGGTCTGGACTGACAGACCATCTCATTTTCTGTCACATCATGTTTGTCTTTATATCCAACCATACATTCACTATAATATATCTGACAGTTGTTTCAGCTTCTGCTTGAAAATCTACAGGGAAGGAGAACCTAATGTTTATCAAGCTGGCCCATTCCAATTTTGTATAGCTAGAATTGTTAGGAAGTTTTTGTTTTGTTTTGTTGATATATAAACTAAATTTTCCTTTTTGCAACTTATTTTCATTGCTTTTGGTTCTGCCTTAAGGACCAAAAGAGTATATGTAATAAACATAAGTCCAAGTCCATATTTAATACCGTAATTGTCTTTAATTGCTTGGTTTCTCCTAGAATGTGCCATAGTCACTTAATATCATTTTCTTTTGAGAACAGTGCAAACTCAGGGCTTCTTTGGGTATTGATTTGACTTCAATGATCCTAAAACATTTGTTTGTGATCCTAACCCTAACTGGTTCTATGATTTAAACATCTAGGAGAATAATAATGGAAAAGCATGCCAATCAGATGCCCTGCATCCAAATTCTATCTCTGTCACTTTCAACCTGTGTGACCCTGGGTAAGTCACTTAATATCTCTAAGCTTCAGTTATGTCACGTTTTCATCCATTTTTTGTGCAGTTCACCAAATTCAATTCACCCCAACAAACTTGTTAAGTGCCTATTAATAGGAAGCTTCCAATGGAGGCTTTAATGGAGAGGAAGATTTATGAAGGAAAAGAAATCCCCTAAAATGAAGATGGCCAAGAAATATTCAAAGAAAAAGTGCTAGCCCATAAAGAAATGTAGAGAGGTAAATATAAAATTCCATTAACTTTTTGGATTCCTGCTTCATAGTGCACAGTTCATTTTATCATTTAGTGTGAGTGCTGGTGAAATCATATAGGAATTATACTTTGGGGGGGGTAGCTAGGTGACACAGTCAATATAGCACTGACCCTGGAGTTAGGAGGACCTGAATTCAAATCTGGATTCAGACACATAACACTTACTAGCTGTATGACTCTGGGCAGGTCATTTAATCTCAATTGCCTCAACAAATATATATATATATATATATATATATGTATATATGTATATATATGTATATATGTATATGTATATATGTATGTATGTATATGTATATGTACATGTACATATTTTTTATATTTGCATCACTGTAAAGTCAAAGAATTTCAGAGATTTCTATGTCGTCTGCTCTCTGTAGCAGAATCCTCAAATAATCCCATTGCACCAATTTTTTCTGTACAAAAAGTCCCAACTAGCTTTATGCAAAGTTCTATTGTTTAACATTGATGTTTTTATTCATTCTTTTAAAAATAATCAATTCTGGGGCAGTTGGGAAGTGCAGTGGATAGATCTCCATCCTTGGAGTCAAGAGGACCTGAGTTCAAATCTGGCCTCAGACACTTGACGCTTACTAGCTGGGTGACCCTGGGTAAGTCACTTAACCCCATTTGACTCAGTTTCCTCATCTAAATGTGCTAGAGAAGGAAATGGAAAAACACTCCAGTTTCTTTGCCAAGAAAGCCCCAAAGAAGATCACAAAGAGTCAGACATGACTGAGCTCTATTTCCCTTTTGGGATCTTTATTAAATTAAGGCCACATTTACCACTTTTTTATATGCTAAGGCTTGGTATGGCAGTATGAAGTAGAAAGTGACACAGAAATTTTTTTAACTGACTGACCCTGTGGCTATAACCTCCATCTGGAAGGAATGTTTCAAAACTACCAGTCATCAAGGTCTCTGTGCTTCTCATTAGCATTAATGAGAATTGCACAATGAAACCTTGTGCACTGAGATGAGACTCTTTTTTTAACTAATGTTTTTTTTTTCATTATTTTACAGAATGGAATTTTCCCTTTTGTGGAACCAGAATAGAAATTTACATTAGATTTTCACATTAACAAGGCTTTTATTTGAGGAAAGGGAGCAAGCTAAAAGAACAATTTTAATTGATTTTTGAAATTGCAAAACATTTTTGATCCCACATCATATAGAGTCTCTTCAGTAATTATAGGACCTCTGAGAAATAATTTAGAAATTAAGAGGCAACTTTTCTTCAAACCATCCTGATATCACTTTTGCAATATAGAATTTTTCCCTTGTGAATTTTTATATTTTATTTAGTAGGATTTCTTTTTCACAATTTACTCAGAAGCAATATTGGGATTACTATTGTCAATGTTTTATTTGTTTTAATGCAGTCATTTCATGTAATAGGAACATTAAAAAGATGATTTGAAATGTATTGTACACAACCACAGGATCTATTCCTCAGATAACCAGCTGGATTGTACTGAATACAATATGTCATTTTCATCTACAAAGAAAAAGCACTTGCTTCCAAAATGCATTCAGTGGACCATGACTTTATATCTTTACAAATGTGCCTTGCCTTTACCATTTCACACCCTGCCTGACATTTCTATATAAGTGCTAATGTGTTCTTTTTTAAAAATTTTATTTGATTCATTTGGTATTTTATTTCCCCCCAGTTACATGTAAAAACATTTTTTAACATTTGTTTTTAAAACTTTGAGTTCCAAATTCTCTCCCTTATTCCTTCCCCATGCTTCTTCATTGAGAAGGCAAGCAATTTGACATGAGTTACACATGTGTAGCCACGCAAAACATACCCATAAGTCATATTGTGAGAGAAAATAGAACAAAAAAAATGAAAAAAATCTCAAGAATAATAAATGAAGTAAAAAAAAGTATGCTTCAATTTGTATTCAGACAATATCAGTTCTTTTTTTTTATGATGAGGCAATTGGGGTTAAGTGACTTCCCAAGGTCACATAGCTAGCAAATGTCAAGTGTCTGAGACTGGGATTTGAACACAGGTCCTCCTGACTTCAAGGCTGGAACTCTATCTACTGTGTCACCTCTTGGTCCCTAACAGTTCTTTCTCTAGGGAAGGATAGTATTTTTCATCATAAGTCCTTCAGTGTTGCCTTGGATTGTTGTATCAGAAAAATAGCTAAGTCATTCACAGTTGATCATCTTATAATATTGCTGTTACTTTGTCCATAGTACATGTCACTTTGCATCAGCCCATGAAAGTTTTTCCAGGTTTTTCTGAGAACATCCTGCTTATAATTTCTTATAGTACAATAGTATTCCATTCGTAATCACACACCACAACTTTTTCAGTCATTCCCTAATTGATGGGCATCTCCTCAATATCTAATTCTTTACCCCCAGAAAAGAGCTGCTATAAATATTTTTGTACATAGGGGTCTTTTTCCTTTTTGTTTTTTATGTCTTTTGGGATGTAGACCTAGTAGAGGTATTGCTAAGTCAAAGGGTATGCATGGTTTTATAGCCCTTTGAACATAGTTCTAAATTGCTCTACAAAATGGTTGAATCAGTTCACAACTTTATCAACAATGCATTAATCTTTATACAAGAAAGATAGCGCAGTGAAAGCAAAAGCTCACCTGAATTCTTACCCATATCTCTTCAAATACCTCTAAAAAGTGACTCTGAACAAATTCTAGAGTGGCAGAACTCACAAATAAACAGAGTGAGGCAGATGTCAAGCCCAAGACGATTTGAAAGGTTAACAAGAAAGGTCTATTGCACTGGCCTGAGAGAGGAGCATCCAGCACGCAACTGGATTTGAGCAAAACCAGACCAGGTTTTGACGGACTGAATCACCAGCAACAGTGGTGTTTTCCAGTCTTCTAAGACCCCAAACTACAGTGACAACTTAAAAGGTCAGCTGGAGGGGTCTGTGGGAACAAGGTGAGAGAGAACTGCAGTCTAGCGCAGGGTTTCATGGCATGCAATACAGCCCTGGGCATTAGCAAATCAAGAACAGGGTTTGAGAGTGACTGAATCAAGAGCAGTAGCAGTATCAGTGGTGGCAGCAGTGACAGCATTGCTCCTGGAGCTATTAGCCCACAGCCTGAATGATTGAAAGTCCCCTATTTCAACTTCCAGGAGCCAAGACTGTGGAGTAAGAAGTATTTACCTTGAAAAACCCAGCGAATACCGCCTCAGGAAAAATTCTGAAATAGGAGAGTCAGTAGAAGGACTAGATGCACAGTCTTTTAGTGCCTGAGGCTAGAGAGATTAACAGGAAAGGTCCCTCTTGGTGTGGCTAAAGGGGACCAGCACAGGAAGGGAAGTATCCCAGCAAGTCAGTGGCAAGCCACACCTCAGCAATCCAGTAATCAGGCCCCCAGCCCCCAGCACAGGAAGCCTGGTACAATGCACCCTATGTCCCAGAAGCAGAGATCAACTTTAAAATCCAGGAAAAAAAGACAAACAACATGAGCAAGAAACAACAGAAAAACAATGGCCATAGGCAAGTATCTTGGTGATAGGGAAGATCAAAACACAAATTCATGAGATGATAACATTGCCAATATAGCCACATCTGAAACATCAATGGGGAATATGAACTGGTCTCAAGCCCAAAAAGGTTTCTTGGAAGAACTCAATAAATATTTAAAAAATCAAATAAGAGAGGTAGAAGAAAAATTGGGGGGGGGGGGGATGAGAGGGATGCAAGAGAGAGTCAAAAGCTTGGAAAAGGAAGAACAAAAATTAACTGTAGAAAACAAGCCCTTAAAAAGTAGAACTGGCCAAATGGAAAAGGAGGTAAAAAAGCTAACTGAAGAAAACAATTCATTGAAAATTAAAATTGGGGAATTGGAAGCTAATGACCCTATGAGACATCAAGAATCAGTCAAATAAAATCAAAAGAATGAAAAAATTGAAGAAAATGTAAAATATCTTATTGGAAAAACAACTGACCTGGAAAATATATCCAGGAGAGATAACTTAGGAATTATTTGTTTACCTGAAAGCAATGATGAAAAAAAGAGCCTAGAAAGCATCTTTCAGGAGATCATCAAGGAAAACTGCCCAGAGACCATAGTACCAGAGGTAAAATGGTCATCAAAAGAATCCACCAATCACCTCCTGAAAGAGATCACAAATTGAAAATGCCAAAGAATGTTGCAGCCAAATTCCAGAATTATCAGGTCAAGGAGAAAATCCTGCAAGCAGCCAGGAAGAAACAATTCAAATATTGTGGAACCACAGTCAGAATTACGAAGGACCTTGCAGCTTCTACATTAAAAGAGTGGAGGGTTTGGAATATGATATTCCATAAGGCAAAGGAGCTTGGATTACAATCAAGGATCAATTACCCAGCAAAATTGAGCATAACCTTTCAGGGGAGTAGATGCAATGAAATAGAGGACTTCCAAACTTCCTGATGAGAGGATCAGATTTCAATGGAAAATTTGATCTTCAAATACAAGATTTAAGAGAGGCATAAAAATGTAAACAGGAAAGGGGAAAAAATAACAACAATAACAACATGTTATTTGATAAGATTAAACTGTTTACATCTCGACATGGGAAGATGACTTCAGAAAAACCTGGGAAGACTTGTGTGGACTGATGCTGAATGAAGTGAGCAAAACCAGGAGAATGTTGTACACAGTAACAGCCATGTTGTGTGATGACTAGCTTTGATAAACTTAGATTTTTTCAGCAATGCAAAGATCTAAGACATCTCCAAAGGCCTCGTGATGGAAAATGCTATCCACTTCCAGAGAAAGAACTATGGAGTTCGAATGCAGATTGAAGCATAATATTTGCTCTTTTTTTTCTTCTATTTTGTTTTGTTTCTTCTTTCTTATGGTTCCTCCTATTGGTTCTAATTCTTCTTTACAACATGACTAATGTGAAAATATGTTTAATGGGAATGTATATGTAGAGCCTGTATCAAATTGCACATTGTCTTAAGGAAGGATGTGGGGAAGGAGGGGGAGAAAATTCAAAACTCAAAAGCTTATGGAAAGGGTCAGCTAGATGGTGCAGTGGATAGAGCACCAGCCTTGTACTCAGGAAGACCTCAGTTCAAATCTGGCCTCAGACACTTGATACTTACTAGCTGTGTGACCCTGGGCAAGTCACTTCACCTCATTGTCTCTCAAAGTAAAAAAAAAAACTTATGGAAGTAATTGTTGAAAACAAAATAAATTAATAAAAAATTAAAAAACCAAAACCAAAACAATGCATTAATGTCTCACCTTTCCCACATTCCCTGCAACACTTGTCATTTACCTTTTCTGTCCTATTATCCAATCTATAGGTATGAGGTAATACCTCAGAATTGTTTGAGCTTTGATTACTTTATCTGAAAATGGATTATATCTTTTGATTGTTTATCAATTGGGTAATGGCTTTTATTTGTATAAATTTGATTCAGTTCTCTATATGTTTGACAAATGAAATTCTTATTGGAGATACTTGCTTAAATTTTTTTGAGTTACTATTCCTAACTGTATTTCCCTCCGTCGTATCTCACATATTTATTCTATTCTCTCTCTCCTTTCACCCTGTCCCTCCTCAAAAGTTTATTGTTTCTGACCATCTCATCCTCCAATCTGTCCTCCCTTCTATCATCATCCCACCATTATCTTATCTCTTTCTATTCCTACTTTCCTATAGGGCAAGATAGATGTCTATACCCAATTGTGTGTGTATGTTATTCCCTCTTTGAGCTAATTCTGAGAGTAAGGTTCATTTACTCCCCCTCATCTCCCCTGTCTTCCCCTCCACTCTAAAAGCTTTAAAAAAGAGGGGGGGGGCAGCTAGGTGGCACAGAGGATAGAGCACCAGCCTTAAAGTCAGGAGGACCTGAGTTAAAATCTGGCCTCAGACCAAACACTTGACATTTACTAGCTGTGTGACCCTGGGCAAGTCACTTAACCCCAATTGCCTTAAAGAAAACAAAACAAAACAAAATTTGCTTTCCTCTTTTATGTGAGATAATTTACCCTATTTTACCTCCCAATTTCTCTTTCTCCCAGTGAATTCCTCTCTCCACCTTTTGTTTTTTAGATATCATCCCTTCATAGTCAACTCATACTTATACTCATTCTAACCACCCAATATTAAAAAAACTCTTATTAGTTACAGATATTATCCACCCATGTAGGAATGTAAAATGTTTAAACTTATTAAGTCTGTTATGATTTCCCTTTTCTGTTTACCTTTTTATGCTTCCCTTGACTCTTTTATTTGAAAGTCAAATTTTCCATTCAGCTCTTGTCTTTCATCAAGAATGCTTAAAATTCATCCATCTTACTTTTTTTTTTTCATTTTTCTCTCATGAAAACTTATACTCAGCTTTGCTGGGCAGGTGATTCTTGGTTGTAATCCTAACTCCTTTGACCTCTGGAATATCATTTACCAGGCCCTCAATCATCTAATATAGAAGTTGCTAAATCTTGGGTTGCCCTTACTGTGGCTCCATGTTACTTGAATTGTTTCTTTCTAGCTGCTTGCAATATATTCTCTTTGACCTGGGAACTCTGGAATTTGTCTATATTATTCCTGGAAGTTTTCATTTTGAGATCTCTTTCAGGGGGTTATTGGTGAATTATTTCCATTTCTGTTTTACCTCTGGTTCTAGAATATCAGGGTAGTTTTCCTTGATAATTTCTTTTTAAATATAATCTCTAGGCTCTCTAGGCTTTTACGTAGTCCAATAATTTTTAAATTATTTCTCCTGGATCTATTTTCCAGGTCAGTTGTTTTTCCAATGAGATATTTCACATTTTCTTCTATTTTTTTCATTCTTTAGGTTTTGTTTTAATGATTTTTGATTTCTCATAAAGTCATGGGTTTCCATTTGCTTCATTCAAATTTTAAGGTACTGTTTTCTTCAGTGAACTTTTTGATCTCCTTTTCCATTTGGCCAATTCTGCTTTTTAAAGCATTCTTCTCCTTATTAGCTTTTTGGACCTATTTTGCCATTTGGCCTACTCTGTTTTTTAAGGTGTTATTTTCTTCAGCATATTTTTGTTTCTCCTTTACCAAGCTCAAACTCTTTTCCCATAATTTTCTGGCATCATTCTCATTTGTCTTCCCAATTTTCTCTCTACCTCTCTTACTTGATTTTCAAAATCCTTTTTGAGCTCTTGTGACCTGAGACCAATTCACATTTTTCTTGGAGACTTTGGATGCAAAACAAAGTGTTGACTTTACTATTTTCCTCTGAGTGTGTGTCTTGATCTTCTTTGTCACCACAATAACTTTCTATAGTCAGAGGTTTTTTTTTGTTGTTTGTTTGTTTGTTTTTTCATTTTTTGCTTATTTCCCTAGTCTCTTAATTAATTTTTAACTCTTCATTAAAATAAAGCTCTGTTTCCAGGGTTGAGCATTTTTCCAAACTTCAGGGGTTTTGTGCAGCTGTTTTCAGAGAAACTTTTAGGAACTTGTAAGTTTTCAGTTCTTCCAAGGTGGTATGATCTAAGGAGAAATGTTTACTACTCTCCTGGCCTCTGTGCTGGTCTGTGAGCAACCACAAGATCTCTTTTCTGCCCTGGACCTGTAAGGAGGTTCCCCCCTACACTGTGACTGCAAGCTGTGCTATGGGATTTCCCTGGAACCTGGAACCCAGTACTTGGACCCAGAGCCAAGTTTGGGCAAAGCAACAAAGTCCTGCCTTGTGCTAACCCATAGACTCCTCTAAATCTCCTTTTGACCAATATTTGATCCCCTTACTACCTGTGGGCTGAGAGCTCAGGAAGCAGCTGCTGATATTGCTGCTGCCCCTGCTGCTGCCTCTACTGATTCAATCATTCCCAAGGCCTCCTCCTAGTTTGCTGGGGCCAGGGTTTGCTGGTGTGGCCTGTGGTGAACTGAACTGGACTCTTCTTTCACCCTGGTGAAAGACACCATTCCTGCCAACCTTACAAGTTGTCTTGGGCTGGAAATTTGTTTTCATTCTGTCTTTTTGTGGATCCTGCTGCTCTAGAATTTGTTTAAAGTTGTTTTTAAGGGCATTTGGATGGGTTTAAGGAAGAGCTCAGGAAAGGTAACTGGACAAGCCCAGTCATATTTAGTAAAGATATTTTAATGATAATTTTCCTAAAGTTCGAATAAGCAATAAGGCCATAAGGCATGTACTCAACATTCTTTTTTCCATTTGGGGAGAAATAATTTTCTATGACCCTTTTGAACTAAAGGGAATAAGCAGTTTTAGGGGGAGGGGAATAGACTTGACTGTTTTCTTTGTTATTATTAAAAATAGCTGTATGTTAATTAAAATATAATCCATATTTTCTTTTCTAAACTTAGAATTATAATAATCCTTTTTTTCTTGAAATTTGTCATATCACAAATTTTTCATTAGGACTATGCTGTAAGAGAAAATAGAAGGAAAAATGTGGGCTGTGAGAAAGCCTATCTCTATAGTGACTTAGAGAGTAAATGACTTATAACAGTGGATTATTTTTTGTTCTGTTTTGTTTTTTCCTATAACTGGGCAGATTTCAAGCAGATAACAAAAAAGAAAAAAAACAGAAAAAACACCCTTTTAAAAAATGCAGCAATGTTTTCCTAGTTTATTTTGGATTTGTGGTATGCTGTAATCCAACTAATAACTCTCTAGCATGAAAAATACTGTTTTCCTGCTGGGTTCCTCTGTCCTATGCACATAAGACAGTCCTACTAAAGTTGTCATGCTTCTCAATGTGTCAGATCCTCTGATAAAAATGAAGTTTTTCCATTTCCCATATTTCTAAAAAGCTATTCACTAGGGATTCAGAAACCCTAGGAATTCAGATTTCTTGGGAAAAGCTTACATACAAAGTAACTCTTATCTGAGTTAAGATTAAAAAAAAAAGATATACCTAACAGCAGCCAAGAAGCTTACCAAGCCACCAGTGTTGAATTTTTAAGATCCATTACCTTAGGGCATAGCTAGGTGGTGCAGTGGATAGAGCACTAGGCCTGGAGTCAGCAGGACCTGAGTTCAAAAGATCTGAGTTCAATTCCTCCTTTGAACACATATTACCTGTATCACCAAGAAAGTCATTTAAGCTCTCAGTGCCCCAAGCGACTCTCTAAGACTACTACATGTTGCAGTTCAAATAGTTTATACACTGGGAATACCCCTCATCTGATGAAATTTTTTTTTTTAATCTATAAGATCAGTACTTTAAATTAAAATTTATCTGGAAATCTTACCATTAACTGATTAATAGAAAATGTGTGCCTCCAAACACATTAGTCCATATATTGACACTACATAGTCTAAGGATCTTATTGAGTGACTTCATATTTCTGGGCATATGGGGGATACTAATTGGATATTATCTGATACTAACCTAGCATTTGAAATGCAATACATTTTTTTCTTACCTGTCCCAGTCAGCAATGCAGCCTCAAAATGCTACATTTTCAATTCATTCTATTAGACAGAATTCCTAGTAGTTATCACGATGACCTTCAGATTCTCCAAAATGTACAAAAATGCAATTGTTGATCTTGACATTTGAAGCTTCTAACTTCTAAAGATAAGTATTTATTCAGCCACTAACTTCTAAAGATAAGTATTTATTCAGAACATTTTAGATGGACAAGAATATTTTGATTCTAAACAACTGTGCATTTTATTTATTTTTAAACTTCTTTGTATAGTGTCTTTCCAATTTCAGAGACAAGTAAAAGGACTCGCGTTATCTTTCAGGCCCATGCTCTCATTGAATTCTCAATATCAGTCTGGCACTATTTTCAAATTTTGTTTCATAGCCACAATAGTGTGTGTGTGTGTGTGTGTGTGAGAGAGAGAGAGAGAGAGAGATACAAAGGGAAATTTTTTTTATTATATTCACTGATCAAAAGATCCATATTGGGGTCGGAGGCAATATCTGACTTTACTAATATTCATGCTCTTTAACAACTGATCCAAGCAGTTTGTGTCATAAAAATTTATACTCATTAAATATTAATTCATGCAATAGTTATTCTGAATTTATTCTATATTGTGCTCAATGTAGAGGGTGATACAAAAGAATAAAAGAGATGGACCATGACCTCCTGAAATAGACAGTCTAGTTAAAGAGTGTTTATGTGTAAAACATTATCACTTTTAGCTTTCCAAAGCACTTTCCACACAATAAATTTATGAGAGAAATATCACCAATCCCATTTTATATGTATCAACTCTTTCAGAAACCTTTCTGAAGTCATCCAGGTACTTGATATTTTCCCCACATTTTCTAATCTGTTCCAAAGAAATGAAATGTATTCAGGCCGAATAGCTGCCGCAGATTATAATACATAGATTGAGACTGGTCACAGGAGATTTATGCCACAGGAAACCTTTTAAAAGAGATATAATTTCGATTTGCATCTCTACTTAGAAGAACACTTTTCCTTTTCACTGTGGACACTGATATACTATAGTTTACCGGGATAAGACCTGACAAACTTGAGCTACTGATCTAGCCTTAGTGGTCTGACTGGCAAAGATGTCAGAGACCAGCAATAAAGTAACTTTAGGCACACTGTGACTGAGATTTGAGAAGAGAGGGCAAAGCAGAAACAAACTGTACAGTGGTTGGAAAGCCTGATAGTCTCAAATGAAGATTGTTTTGTTTTTGTTTTTCAAGGATGGGGCCACATTTGTAAGGAGTAGGGAAGGAGTCACTGAAGGATAGATGAAAAATTCAGGAGCCTGGGTTTTAGAAATTTCAAGAATAGGGTTGGGAAGGAAATAAATAGTGATAGGGAAAACAGAAACATGACTCACAGGCAGAGGACAAAGTAAAGGTGAACTGTTAGCTATAAAGTCAAGATTTTAAAAGAAGGAAACTTTGTCTGGAGCAGGGATGATAAACTGGAAAATCAAGCATGGGAAGAATGATTAGAGATTTTGGTGAGGATGAAAATAAGATTGTGAGAATATAAAATGAGGTGGTAAAGTAGGAGGTTATGGTCAAATAAAGGAAGATCAAAATTATGTTTTGCTTCATTAGAATATTTTTGTGTGAAAATTAATTCAGGAGTACAATTCCTTATAGGCTCAGGTTAGGTATCTCCTTGACTATGAAGCCTTGTCTGATGACTACAATAATCAACCCTTTTAAATTTATTAAATCACCATGCATTTAATTTTCTATGTAATTACAAACTCATATAATGGAATGTATACTCTTTGATGGCAGGAACCCTTTTGTTTTTGTTTTTCTGTCTCTAGCAATTAACAAATGCTTCATCTTGAAGGTAAATAATAAATTTTGAATTATTGTACTGATTATTATATCTAATTGACACTGTGCAAAATAAATCATAGATTTTGAGTAAAAATAAATCAAATCAATACAAAGCTAACAAATTGATATTAATTAACTTTAGTGTGTCCAGGAAAGAGCAACAAGTAGGGTGAAAGAATAGTTAAAAGCTTTAGAGCTGTTTAGCCTGGAAGAGAGAAGACTCAGAGAATATGTGATGACTGCTTTTAAATATTTAAAGATATCTCATATAGAAGACCTATTTTAGTTGATCCAAGATGACTGAATGTGAATCAATGGATAGAAGATGCAGAGAGGCTAAAATCAGGTTGAAACTATATAAAAGTGAAATGCATTCAGTCAGGTCACTGAATTTCTTATTACTGAAGGACTTCTACTGGATGGTAGGATGCTCTTTAACTACTTACGTGCAAGAGCTTTACCATTACCTGAGATGCATACAGTAATTTCTATATTAATTTAAATAGGTATAATAAATACATATAGTAATTTCTAGATGTATTTCTTCCCTGTCTTACCCCTACTGATAATTTTATCTTCCATCAAAAACAAAAAAAAGAGTTAAACAAAAACAATTAATACACTGACCTTGTCTGATAATGTATGAACTAGTCTATTCCAGTAATCTCCTACCTATTTTTTGACAGGAAGAAATACCAGGACACTGCAACAAAGGTAAGTGCCAAATGGTAGCTTTGTTGCCCATTACCTAGTTTCTGGTCACAGTTTTGGGGTGAATTAAGAAAGGAGTCATATTCCTTGGTCAGGGTATCCTGAGCAATGAACCTAGAAACAAGGAAATTCAGGAGCCAGCAGCAGCAGCAAAGATGTAGCTCACACACCAAGCACAGAGCAGGATATCATTCCTATCATCTAGCCAATCATGCAGAGGAATCACTAGGGTTGGAATCCCAGAACAAAGAAGAGTCTACAATTCTGCTCCTCTGAACCAACAGAGATTTCAATCTAGCTGATAGGAATAGAATCCAGTAGAAATCTATACTTAAAATCAGATTAGGAACTTACTTAGATCAATGACAGTGAAGGTGGAGTAGCAAACTTTGCTTTGGAGCACACAATTTTAAGAGTGCTAAAAACTTGCAGGTCACCAGCTTTGTCTGAATTCTTGGAATAACACAACTCAAAGAAAATGGCAATAAGACTAATCCAGACCTTCCCTCTAGAAATATGGCAGAGTCTAACCCTAACATCAAGTTCAAAATCAGGAATTAGGCTGGAACATTGAACAAAAAAGAACCCTATGATAATCAGCT
Organism: Vombatus ursinus; assembly: GCF_900497805.2. Taxonomy (NCBI): domain Eukaryota; kingdom Metazoa; phylum Chordata; class Mammalia; order Diprotodontia; family Vombatidae; genus Vombatus; species Vombatus ursinus. Next base: position 22,535,393 of record NW_020954610.1, read on the forward strand.
ATTATGGTGACACAGACAATACAAAGAAAAGTGCCAGAAAGAGAGAGAGAGAGAGAGAATGACTCCCAAATATCCATAAGCAGTGCCTTAGAGAAAAACAAAACTTAGACACAAATGCAACTAGAATTCTTGGAAGAGATGAAGCAAAGGCTATCTAAAATGAGTCAAAAGTTTTTTTTTTCTTTTTTTGGATTTTTTTTTGTTGTTGTTTTGTTTTAATAAAATGAGAAGGCCTGATTGGGGGGAAAAAACTGGGAAAGAAATGCGAGCTATGGAAGAAAACTGAAAAAGATATTTAACAGTTTGGCATGAAGCTTAAAACTTTGCATAAGCAATGAATTCCTTGAAAATTATAATGGACTAAATAAAAGCCATGAGGATCCTATTAAAACTCCCTGATGCAATAAGATATATTAACTAAAGTCAAAAGGCTGAAAAATAGAGGAAAATATAAGGAATATCATAGCAAAAACAACTGACACAGAAAACAGATAAATGAGAAAAATAATTAAGAATCATTGAACTATTTAAAAGCCATAACAACAACAAAAAGAAACCACACATCATTTTTCAAGAAATCTTTAAAAAAAACTGTCCCAATTTATTAGAACCATAGGGCAAAGTTAAAAAAAAAAGAAAGACTCCCCTTCTAACCTCCTGAAAGAAATCCCAAAATAAAAATTCCTGGGAACAATAAATCTGGAGCTTCGAAGTCAAAGAAAAAATACTGCAAACAGTAAGAAAAAATTCAATACCAAGGAGTCATAGTCAGTATCACACACAATATAGCAGCTAACATCATAAAGAAGCAGAGAACCTGGAATTTGGTAATCTAGAAAACAAATCATATCAGTTTGCCAAAAATAACTTACTGACCAAGAACACCTTGCTGAGCAAAACTGAGTAAAATGCTATGGAATTTTTTTTAAAAAGACCTTTATTGAAATAGTATTTCCAGGGCTGCAAAACATGGAAGTGAAGAGAAATATGAAAATGTTTAAAAAAAAAAAGAGAACAATGATAAAGGACTAAAAAAAGGATGAAGTGCTTACATTCAAATATTGGAAAATAACTTATTCCCTCTGAATCCTATTTTCATCAGAGTTCATAGAAGGTGTCCAACTAGACAAGTCTAGAAGTGGTTTTGTTTTTAAGAAAAGAATGAGAAGAAGGGAGAAGAATACATTAGAGAGGTAAAGAGAGAGAAAGTTTGGCAAAATTATCTCACATGATCAGGGGGCACAAGTAAATATCTATACAAATGAAGAGAGGGTAGTAGGGAATGGCTAACATTTGAATCTCACTATCCTCTGAACTGGTCACAAATAGGAAGTGCACACACACACACACACATACACACACACACACACACTGAGGTGGATAAAGAAAGACATTTCACTCAACAAGGAAATAATGGCAAAAGGAGACAATGGAGTGAGAAACTTAGAGGAAGGTGTAAATCCTAAACAAAATAAACTCTATGGATGTGCAAAAATAATTATTTTTTTGGATTCTGAGAGAGTGTCCATAAATTGAAGAATGAATAAACAAATTATGGTATATAAAATGATGCAATGTTATCATGCTGAACTCTTAACAGAATAACCACCAACCAGAATTCCAGAAATCTAATGATGAAATACGATCTCCTGATTGATAGAAAGATGAAGGACTCAGAAAATAGAATGAAACAAATTTTTTTGAACATGCCACATGTGGAAATTTGTTTTGATTGATTATATGTGTTTTTAGAGGGTTTGTTTTTCTTGTGTTCTCAATGGTGGAGGTAGGGCTATAAGCCAAAATGGTTAATATGGAAGAGTAAGAAGAAAGATATTGGATGAATAAAACAATTTTTTTAAAGAAAAATGATTCAGAAATGACTTAAATATTTATAACTAGGTGTTTTGTCTACCAATATATACTCAATTTCTTTTTTCTTATGTTATTCAGTGCTTTCACGGTAGCATCTGCCATTTCTATACTTATCTTCATGATAGACACACGAAACTATGTAGAGATTTGGACCCTTAGGTGCTCCCATTTTCTAATACTGAGCTATAGTGACTAACATATTTTTCATCAACTTCACCATTTTTGCATTAAAATCACTGGGTAATATTTAATTTGGAGAGATCTGTTGAGTTCCTCCCAGAATACCCCACTTTTAATTCCTCTAACTTCTCATTCTCTGGAATGAATGTGGTCAAATAAGTTGCAATTACATAATTAATATTCTTATTGCAAATATTTATAATAAATATTGCAAAGTAAGATGTCAAAGTATTCTGTGAAATGAACATTCTAATTTATATTTGGACACGTTATTAGACCAACTTCACCACCTTCTTCATTTCCTCTCTAAGGAAAACCTGTGAGTTGTCCTTTAATTTAGCAACAACTTCCTATCTCTTTTGGCTTCACTTATACTGAGACTGTCAGTATTCATATGACTCAATTAATCTATTAGTATATTAAATCTGTATATTGAACAAAAATTTCTTATGTAAAGTACCAAGAATTAGATTAATGTTTATTACGATCTAGAGTGTATGATTCTCAGCACTCTCTTTTTCATTACTCTGTCACAATCCTGGCAAAAGCTGAAGGGGAACATAATACTCAAGGCAAATTTGTGTTTTTCTGTGTTTCCTGGGTTTTCATGCCAAAATACACACTTAGTGTCTGCTTACTAGTGATGAGCCTCCTTTTATATTAACCCCTAGGATGAGAGATACAATCTTTTATCAGGTCTATATTCAGTTAGGTACAACTTAAATATAAGGGTTTTTGGTCTGCTGGCATGCATAGTTCTCATGAACCCAGAGTCATCTTAGAACCTACATTGATGTCATCACAAAAAAGATTTTTGTGGAATTAGAAAACAAAAAGTAAAGAAGAAGTTAAAATAACTATACTGTTAGCATTTTTTCAGACATACCCTAACATTTTTATCTATGTTCTGAAACAACTAGACTCATTATTGATCAAATACATTATCTGTTGAAAAGTATTTTTTCTTACTTATAATTTGACCCTGTCTACATGCTGAGCAGCATTAATGTGGCTGCCTTGAAGTTAATGGAGAACAATAAGGAGAACTCAGAGATCCACAAAGCTAACAAAATTTCATCTGAATCTCTGAGCATAGCTCTTCATAAAGATTAATTAGTCAAATCCTGCATTGATTCTATTTGAGTTTACCAAACCACTCCTTAGATTTTCAAAGCTGAGAAACCCAAGAGTCAGATGATGTACCCACTAATTTTGATAACACAGTAAATTTTTGTTAAAAATGAAGTGCAATTGTAATGGTAAGTTAACATATCTACTTTATGACCATTCAGACAATACTGGTAAGTTTGAATTCCATCCCTCATGTCCCTACTTTAGTGCATACTCACATCTTCAACAACAGCAAAATAACAATTAAAAACATAATAATAATTATTAATATCATTGTCATAGTAACAGGTGCTTTATTTTATAATTCTATTTGTAGATAAAGAAAAAATAAAAGACTACTATTCTTAATGATAAGCACAGATCTTTTCAATTGTTCTTATTTCCTTTGTATTTTTTTAAATTTCATTTTTAGGTAAGGCTTTGCACAAAATGCCTAACACTTCTTTTATTTAATTTCGTAGAGGAAATGAATATAAACATTTTATTAGCTTGCAACTGCAAAGACTCCTAAGAGTTTTAGGACCCCCTGTGTGTATCTATCATCTATCTATTTGTCTGTCTCTCTGTGTATCTATCCATCTATCTATCTATCTATCTATCTATCTATCTATCTATCTATTTATCTATCTGTCTATATCTATCCATCTTAGATACACACACATATATGAATGTGTATAGCTATGCATACATCTACACAAATTTGTTTACAAAATGAATTTTAAGACATGTCTTTATTTTAGTTATATTTTTATTTGTTGACAAACTAAAATTCAATTTCAACAAGGCACTATGCCAAGCATGAGGGAAACAAAAAGAAGAAAAAGACAATCTCTGCCCTCTGGGAGCTTTCAGTCAAATGAAGGAAACAGTATGAAAACACATATATACAAAGCAAGCTATATACAGGAAAAATAGGAAATGATTTAAAAAGGGAGAGCACTGGAATTGAGAGGGGTTAGGGAAGGTTTCCTAGAGAAGAAGGGATTTTAGTTTGATTTAAAGGAAGTTGGGGAGCTCAGTAATCTAAGAGGAGGAGGGAGGACATTCAAGGCATGGGGAACAACTGGAGAAAATGCTCAGAGCCAGGAAAGGAAGTGTTTTGTTCGTGGGACAGTCAGGAGGCCATTGTCATTGGATCAAAGAGTACCTGTCAGATAACAAGGTGTTAGAAGACAGGAAAGGTAGAAGGGGGCTAGGTTATGAAGGACTTTGAATGATAAACAGAACATTTTGCATTTGCTCCTGAAAGCAAAAGGAAGTCAATAGAGTTTATTGAGTAAGAAGGTGATATTATCAGAAATGTATTTTAGGAAAATCACTTTGGTGAATAAAAGCTTATACATAAGCTTATACAATTTTAGTAATTATTGATACCTTTGTGGTATTGATTTAATTTTTTTTAAAGAAAAACTAAAAGAAAGATTTATTTTAATGCCTGAAAATATTTTGTTAATATTTATTCCCTAATTTTTAAGCTTCTGTCCTTGGTTAAATAATACAGAGAAACTCCCTTGAAAACCTTAAATATTTTAAACCTATCTCACAGTTGGATCTACCAATTTTTTTTAACACAGGAAGGGAAGCCCTGTAGTATTGATATTCTATAAACTAAGCAAAGACATGTCTATATGGACAAAAATTGCCCTACGTGAGAAGTCATGCACAGATTTTGATCCTGTGGGAGTGGCAACATGATAAAGTTATGGATTCATGTAGTTTTCTTTTACACAATTCTTAGCTCCTTCAAACTCCATGTCAATATTAATTATTGATACCAATAGAGAAAATACAGACTACTTAAAACAAAGTATGAATTTTTTGGACTAGGAAAATAATTGTACATCAATGTAGGTGATTTCATTACACCTGTGAAGTGACAGGGTTGTGTCCTAGCTGCATGCTAGTCTCAACCACATGATTCGGATTTATTACCTCTTTTCCAACAACAACTCCCTATAACAGAACAGTTGTTATATTGCCAGGATCATAGAATGTCAATGGCATGGACATGTCTTACCCTCATTGTATAGGAGTTGTGGCAAGAGGAAAATGGATACTGCAGCTATTGGGAAAAGGACCAATATGATACATTTTTCAATAGTAAGAGAAAATATCACAGAGAAGACATGACAAAACTAATGGGAGCTGAAAAATATAGCAGCCTGGACAATTAAGAAGGATCTTGTTGGGGGTAGTGAACAGAACAAAGTTATAATGGCAAAGGCATGAACTTGTCTGAGCTCTCCCAAATTTCCCTCTGAACTACTTTAAAACAACTCCTCAAAATGAATTCTAGAATGGCAGAACCAATAAAAGGATAAAGGGAAAAAATTTCCTAACCCAAGACAACATAGAACATCAGTAAGAAAGGGTAAGAGTGGAAAGCATTCTAGTGGAGGCCATGCCAGTTCAGGCCAGGCCTTGGCAAGCTACCAGCAGACCTTGGGAGTGACTGAATTGGCTGTGGAGACTTCTGAAGCTCTCACCCCACAGAGGATAAGGAGGGTAAGACAACTGGGCAGAAGGAGATAACAGGGGACTCTTTGCTGTCACTGGGTGCCTCTATCACCTTGCCTATACATGGTTCTGGGATAGTCCCAGGGCAAGGAAAATCACTAGCAGGATCAGGGAAGTGTGTTAGTTTCAGGGCAGAAAAGAGTATTTGTGGTCACTCATAGGCCACAGCACAGGCCAGGAGAGGAGGAAGCACATCACTCCTTAGATCATACCACCTTTGAAAAACAGAAAACCCCCAGAACTAGCTCCGAAAACAGCAGCATGAAAAATTTAATGCTTGAGACACCATCCCCCCTCCCCCAGGGAGCAGTGCCCAACTTTAACATAAAATGAAAAGACAAGAAAAAGGTTGGGAAAATGTGCAAACAAACAAACAAAAAAAAACCTGAACACAAAAGTTACTATGGTGACAAGGAAGATTAAAACACAAACTCTGAAGAAGACAATAATGGCAAAACATCAAAACTCAATGCCTCAAAAAAAGAATGGTCTCAGACCTAAAAAGAATTCCTAGAAGAGCTCAAAAAGAATTTGAAAAATAAAATAAGATAGGTGCAGAAAAAATTAGGGGAAAATGAGTGTGATGCAAGAAAATCATGAAAAAAAAAGGTCAGTAGCTTGGTAAAAGAGGCACAAAAAAATACTTGAGAATAATACGTTAAAAAACAGAATAGACCAAATGGTAAAAGAGTCACAGAAAAATCAACTGAAGAGAATAACTCCTTAAAAAGCAGAATTGACCATGTGGAAAAAGTTGGTTAAAATTCACTGAAGAAAAGAACTACATAATAAGTAGAAATGGCCAAAAGGAAAAGGAGACACAAAAGATCACTAATGAAAATAATTCCTTAAAAATTAGAAGTGGGCAAGTGAAAGCTAATTATTTTATGAGGCATCAAGAACCAGTCCAACAAAATCAAAAGAATGAAAAAAATAAAGAAAATGAAATATATCATTGTAACAACTGATGTGGGACATAGATCAATGAAAAATAAAAAATTTTTATACTACTTGAAAGTCATGATCAAAAAATGAGCTTAGACATTATATTTCAAAAAATTATCAAGGAAAACTGCCATGATGTTATGGAACCATAAGGTAAAATAGAAACTGAAAGAATTGATCATCTCCTGAAAATGATACCAAAATGAATACTTACAGGAATATTTTAGCCAAATTCCAGAGAAAAGAACAAATCAAATATCATGGAGCCACAGTCAGGATCACACAAGATCTAGTAGCTTCTACACTAATGATTTGGAGGGCTTATGATGTTCTGAAGGGCAAAAGAGATTGCATTCAAATCAAGAAATACCTACCCAGCAAAACTAAGTATAATGCAATCCTTTTTATCAAGTTATCAACCAACCATCATCATCAAATACTGATAACTTCACCAAATATTAAAAGCCATGTTCCAGGCTGAGATTTTGTGAGATTAAGTAAAGATGACAGATGACAAAAAAGAAAAATAAAATTACTGACCTACAACATGAAGAATTAAGAATACATGCATACATTTAATCAAGATACATAATGGAATGAGAATAGTTCACCAGGTCTCCCACTTTTGCAAATGAATATCCTAGATTGGCAGCAACAGCAACCTACATAGGAGTAAAGATATCATAAAATCCAATGAATTATTTTATTTTCTCTGCATTGGTTTGTAGGGGGTGGGTAAGAGGAGAGGAGAGGGACTTGAAAAGGTGTCACACCAAACCAAAAAGTAGCTTTTAGCATTAACAAATTTAGTCCATCAGTGAATTAGGTAGTGTTCCATTGACTAATTTAGAGCTTGAGTGGCCAGTTTTTCTAAAGAACTAATTCCTTTTTATAGTCTTCCTCATATCCCCATTCTGAGTAACTGATGTAATCATAATCAGAATCTTTGCATGCATCTTGAATTTCTAAATGTGCCATGGAGCATAATAAGGGGTCAAAAGACTGGGTATAATTTAGGTATAGCAGGGTATAACATGTCATGCTCACTATAGAAAGTGACAAGGGAAAGTCTTGAAGAGGCCTCCAAATATCCATTCATTCATTCAAGAAGCAACTGTTAGGCCCCTAGCACCAAGCACTGTGCTAGATTCTGGGGTTATAGATATAGGAAGCAAACCATCTCGGCCCAAAGTAGCATTAGATTCTATTGGGAGGGGGTGAAACAACACATGTGAATAAATACAAATTATATACGAAGTAAATCCAAAGCAGTTTTAGCAGTTGCACAATCAGAAGGTTAAGCCTCTTGTAAGAGACAGTATAGGAGCTAACTGGACTCTGAAAGAAAGTAGGGGTTCTCAGAAATGGAGGTTAAGAGAAAGTCCATGATTGACATTGGTCACAGTTCATGCAAAGGCACAGATAATTGAGATATAATGTCATAACTAAATATTTTTAAAGGCAAATCTATTCTGCTTGGTGTATCAAAAGACAAATGAATAGGGTTGAGTTCACAACAGTATCCTTTTATGTGTAAACTTTGTACTCTTCAGTCAAAAAGGCTTATGTCTGTAAAAGACTATTAAAGTTCAGCCTATGCCATCTAATAAACCAATAGGAACATCATAGTCCATCACTTCTAAAAGTTAATGTACCATTTTTCATCAGACTCTCTCCAGACTAATATTGTCAAAGGTTAAATGACATTAATAGAGCAATTCATGACTGCATAATGCAGTCAATAATCCTGAGGACCTACTTTAATGGCAACAACCACTCCTTATATTTTCTCCTTGTCTTATAGATATAAAACCTCTTCAAGTGGAAAATTGTCATTTGCCAGAGGTGCAATTCTTAGTAATGGGGGATATGGGGACCACAAACTAGCTGAAACTTTAGAAAGGAACAAAAGAGTAAGTGATATAAAATTAGAAATAGCTAATGACCAGTTCTTGATTCTTCTGCCATTCACCTTCTTCTCCTGATCCAGGAAAGACAGAGGAAGAAAGGAAAGAAAAAAAAGGAAGGAAGGAAGGAAAAAGGGAAAGAAGGAAGGAAGGAAGAGAGAGAAGGAAAACACTGTTATCTACATAGTACATATTTTTTCTGTTTCTTCACATATATTTTTATGTCTATTTTTTCATGTTTATATGCAGAGCTCAAGAGGTATAATTCTCTAAGTCATGCTCAGTAAATGTTAAAGTTCATTAAAATAAACAAATGACATAAAAGAATTGTAGAAAGAATATTTAAATCTACTTATAAGGAGAAAACATCCTCTTTTCAAGAACCCTCTAATTCTCCTGAAACAATCATTTTAAAAAAAATAATTTATTTTGTTTTCAACATTCACTTCCATAAGATTTCAAGATTTAAACTTTCTCCCCCATCTCCCCTCCTCACTCCCCAAGACAGCATGTAATCTGATAGTCTCTACATATACATTCATATTAAGCATATTTTCCCATTAGTTATGATGTAAAAAAAGAATTGGAACTAATGGGAGAAACCATGAGAATGAAGCAATAAAACAAAACAACAAAAGACAAGGAGAGTAAATAATATGCTTTGATTTGCATTCAGACTCCATAGTTCTTTCTCTGAATGTAGATGTCATTTTCCATTGTGAGTCTTTTGGAGTTGTTTTAGATCCTTGCATTGCTGAAAAGAGACAAATCCATCAAAGTCAGTCATCAAACAATGTGGCTGTTACCATGTATAATGTTCTTCTGGTTTTGCTCATTTCACTCAGCATCAGTTCATATAAGCTTTTCCAGGTTTTTCTGAAATCTGCCTGCTCATCATTTCTTTTAGCGCAATGGTATTCCTTTACATTCATATACCACAACTTGTTCAGCCATTCCCCAATTGATGGACATCCCTTCAATTTTCAATTCTTTGCCACTACAGAAAGAGATGCTATAAATAATTTTGTATGTATGGGTCATTTTCCCATTTTTAAAAATCTCTTTGGGATATAGCCCTAGAAGCGCTGTTGCTGGTATGCCCAATTTTATAGCCCTTTGAGCATTGTTCCAAATTACTCTCCAGAATAGTTGGATCAGTTCACATCTCCACCAACAATGCATTAGTGTTCCAATTTCCCCACATCTTCTCCAACATTTATCATTTTCCTGTTTTGTCATGTTAGCCAATCTGAGAGGTCTGATGTGGTATTTCAGAGACATTTTGATTTGCATTTCTCTAATCAATAGTGATTTAGAGCATTTTTTTCATGACTATACATAGCTTTAATTTCTTCCTCAGAAAAACTGCCTGTTTGTATCCTTTGACCATCAATTAGAGAATTCTTACAAATTTGACTCAGTTCTCTATATATTTCAGAAATGAGGCCTTTATCAGAGACACTGGTTATAAAACCAGTGGCATCTGGGAACATGACAAAATGGCTAGAAATGTGTCAAATAAACACCAAGGCACAAATAACTAAAAGAATTGAAATAAAAAGAGAGAGATCCCTAGAAGGAAACTTCCAAAGGGAAGTAGGTGAAATTCATAGCAGAGAAACAGAGGAAATAAGTGAAGAAAAAATTTCTAAAAACAATGAAGAAATAATATCAGGTATGAATAATAATATGGATTTAAAGCTGGAAGAAATAGTCAAATCCATTTATTCTACCCTCCCCCACTCCTTATTTTATAGATAAGGAAGGATTAATCCAGTCATGGAGATTAAATGACTTAGATAATCATATACCTAGTCTAGGTCTGAGAAAGGAGTTGAATCCAAGTCTAGCCCTCTGGCCATACTACTCTTTGCTTTTTCAAATCTCAGAAGAAGCTATAGAATGACTATGAGAGAATGTAATGGCTACAAAACTCTTATGTTTAGAAGTCCTAATTTAAAAATTAAAAAAAAAAACTCAAATTAGAGTTTTTAACTGAAGAATACTGGAATGAAGACAAGATGGTTGATAATAAAAATGGGGGGGGAGAACTACCCAAGTAGTATACACACATAATAAATTAAAAAAACACAAAAGAAGAGAAAAAAACTTAAAGATTTAATGGCAACATAAACATTTGAACAAAGTCAAAAGAAAGTAAAATTGGAAGGACCTATAAAATAAGTACTATCAAAAATAGCTGACCTAGAAAGCCAGTTCCAGGACCTAGAAAGATAATCTAAGACTCATCAGCTTCCTAAAATAATACAAAAACAAAATTGAAAAACTGGTGTTTTCAAAGGATCTCATTTAGAGTTTAACTAAAGAGGAGAAAAAATAAAATGATTAGAAATTATTCAATAAAATGTAATGTTTATATGATGTGAATGAATATTTACATAACTATTTCCAGAAAATGCCAATATTCTTACACTGACTAATGGAGCCAAATATCTCATGTTTGATAAAAACAAAAAAAAATTCAATGAAATTCCATTTTTTTAAAATAATTAAACCTTTTAGGAATGTGGTGTCTATTGATGATATAATGCAATAACCCTTGACACATATTTTGAAGTTATACATTTTACTACTGAAATATTTTCAGATTCTTTCCCTTTTCAATGCTTTACTCACTCTTTATCTTGGTGAAAGAGCCATTTTATATAAAGGAAATATTACTCCCAATTGCCTTCCACTACTTTTCACAACTATTTTGCTATTCAGCATGTTATCTTAAGAAGTTTGTTGTTGTAGATGTTTAAGAATTTGACAATTGAAAATTCTTGAAAAGGTAAGAAAGATGAACAGCTCCTTTAACATTCTTATGTATAGGAATATTAAAGGAAAATAAATGCTAATGGTAATATTCTGATATTCATATATGTTTGTTAAAAATAATTAAAAGATTCTTCTTGTGTTCTGGTTTTGCAAATAAGTGGCTTTTATTAATGAGATTTCTGCATACTCTCCCAAATGTACTCCTGCCCACTGTCCTCCTGTCAACTTCTATGCCCTCATTGTCCCTCTTCAGTGACTGTCCTAGATATATAAGAATATGGACTAAAACAAAGGGCTGAGTGCCCACCTGATTTCATGTCATAGATGGGGCATTATTTCCTCTCTATCCATATAGCTTTTCCTATGGCTCCCCCCACATATATTGCTAGGCTGATAATTTTGAGTGGCTATGTATTACTTTGAGGAATTTATGAATTATTTTGGAACTTGATCCAAAAACGCAATGTGTGTGTGTGTATGAGAGAGAGACAGAAAGAGAGACAGAGAGAGACAAAGAGAGAGAGAGAGAATTTTGAAAACTTATAGGCAATCACCATCACAGTTGCATTTGTATTCTGTCATTCCAACAGAGTAGTGAATAATGCTGTCATTATATATATATATATATATACACACACACACATATATATGTAATACACAATACATATGTATACATATACATATATGCATATATACATATATATATCCTTGTTTTACCCTTTATTTTACATTGATAATCAGAAAATTATTGCTATTAAGTACAGTCATGCCTCTTTTCATTTGATGAGAAATTATATATCATCTTAACATCAGCATGAGAGGCACTATCTTGCATATTTTCACTGGTTGTGTATTGAACATGATAATTTCTAGCATATCAGAATTGTGTGTAATTTAAAGGGTAATGAAGATACACATGATGGATAGAAGTAAGATATTACCAACCAAAGTATTCAAGAAGAGCACTTTTGGTGGAATGATGAGATCAGATTATGAGGGGTTAAGAAGAGAGTGAGAAGAGAGACTCTCCCTGAATTCCTCATGGTAGTATGAAGGTGAATCTGGCTTGTGGAAGTAATGCCAGCAGAGCACAAGCTCTGTCAGGACCTTTGAAGCTGGGCAGGTTTTGAGTATGGGCCTAATGATCATTAGATTGCCCCCCCTAAAAGGGCTTTGTGGGTCCCAAAACTCTACTTTCATAAATCTGTCTTAGACAAGTGCAGACCTCAATGAATTTTGACTTTGTAGCTAAACCTCAGGAAACTGCCTGAGGCACAAAATCTTAGATGACTTTCTCAAAGTCACACAGCTTGTGTCCCAGTTAGGACTTGAGCCTAGGTCTTTTTGAAACCAAGGCCAATGCTATGCATTACATCAAACTGTCTTTCTAAGCTCTACTGAATTCCTAAGGTTTTAAAGTTTAGAGTTTTCCTCACTGCTCAATTTTTTCTCTTGTGAAATAAACATCTAATATACTTATCTTAAGGAAGGAATGTTTTGGGGAAAAGCTAAGTGAAATAGCCTCTCTTCCTATTTTTCACATCATAAAAACAAATAACAAATAGAAAGAATATAATAAATATTTTAAATAAAGGCATTATGTTATTATTTGTCGAATGACAGCTTTAATTAATTTGATAATTTTTTTTCCTGTGAAAAATCAATGAATGCAACAGCTTAATGGTAACAAAGAATGAATAACTACTTTTAGAGCAAGCTAAGTAAAGTGTTCAGCAAAAAAATTGCAATGACAATCTTAATGCTTATGAAGACAGATATAATAAATAACTAGCTGAAAAAATGGATTCAACATTTTTGCTTACATTATACTTAAGCATTTGATTGATTTATCACATATTGATTTATTTATAGTGTGCCAAAGCTAAAAAATATCATTCAATAAACATTATTTACTATGTGCTAGGCACTATTCGAAACACTGAGAAAACAAAGAAAAACAAAATAAAAATAAAACATTCCTTACTCTCAAAGTACTTCTATTTTAACAAGGTACATTTAAACTTACATATTTTATTATATTATGTAGTATATTATAACATAATAGATCTTTTCTTCCCAAAGATTTACAAAATACTTTACATAGTTGATCTCATTTGATCCTCACAACCACCCTGTGAGGTAAGCATCTCTGATATTATCAATTCCATTTTACAGAGGAGGAAACTGAGGTTTAGACTGTGACATGCTCATAGTCACATAGTATCAAAGTTTGAATTCAAATTCAGATCTTTTATGACTCCAGATCCAACCTTCATCCACATAATTTGTTTACACAGTGGAACTGCCTTTGCAACTCATGGCCCCTGAATCCGAAAAACTGTTTTTATGTGGACTAGGTTCAATCTTGGGAAGAAATCAGTCGGGATCAGTGTATTTTATGTAAAACGAAGGCTCATTTTGCCTTATCCGAATGTTGAGGTTTAGGGGTTTATGGTTGTGGGACCCCAAAATCATGACGCACGAGTCCTGCCTGAATGAATTCAACCCAAGCCTTCTTTCAGCCAAAGACAAAGTTTATTAGAACATCTGTCATATTGGGCAGACTGGTAAGGAATCTAAGCATTTGTATCATTACTGCAAGAGGGCTAGATTTTAAGAATCTGAGCACTTTAATGAAGACAAGATGAACCCTATATACGGAAAGACTGTGAGAGGGATCTAGGAAGAGCCAAGTAGTTTGGGGTGACTGGAGAAGGGGTCTAAGGAAGATCTGGATGGGAGTGGCCAGTAAGCTGGGGTGAACAGAGCCTGGACCTGGGACCTGGACCCAAGGGAGAATGGAGTCTAGATAAGATTAAGGGTGGAAAGTGGCCATCAGGGACCATCTGGAGGTAATAGACAAATGGAGTGCTAGGTAACAGAATTGGGAGATTGGGTTTAGGAGATAATGAAAGGCCAGTTGATAGCATTATAGCCTCAGGCGAAGGCCAGAGATTTGACCATGTGGAAAAGTCCAGGGTTTTTCCTTTTTGGAGTAGAGATCCCATCCTCATTAATTTTGCCTCACCCATTGGTTCCTCTGGAAACCTTAAATAAATCTTCTTAGTCACTATTAGTATCAATACAAAGGAACCCCAAGTTTGTTTTTAAAGGCTAAAGGTAACAATGAATAACACATACAGGACAGCTTTTTATGCAACTCACAGAAAATATAAACTCCCAGGAGTCCATTACAATTATGAAACACATTCTCCTTCCCTCTAGTGAGACTCACCCCCAATGGTCTAAACAGTCCTCCAGACTTATACCCCTAACTAAAGGAACTGTAATCCTTCCCAGGAAGGATAAATTAATAATAATAATAATAATGATAATAATAATAGTTTGCTAGAGAAGCAACTCCTTGCATTCTGGTAAACTCCTTATATCAAGGACTTTTTTTTTTTAACTTTACATTTTTAGGGTACTTAAAAATACTGTGCTATTTGAATCTGGTCAAGAAGGTGATGAAAATGAAGAAGCATGAAAAGTATCAAAAACTGATGAGAAGAGAAGTAGAGGGAAGAAACACAATGAACTATGTGACAAAATTTTTGTTTTAAATCAGAAAAAATCAAAAATAAAAGTTGAAAAATTACAAAGAATAAAAAGGTTTCAAAGAAGAAACATAAGAAGACATTCCCACTTAACCGTTTTGCAGAGGTGGGTAGTACACAAGTGTATATATCACATATTTTGAGACTTTTTTATATTTATTGATCAGTTATACTATTTTTTTTTTAATCTTAAAAAAATAAGACTATTTGAGGGGCAGCTAGGTGGCTCAGTGGATAGAGCTGCAGTCTTGGAGTTTGGAGGACCTGAGTTCAAATCTGACCTCAGACACATGACACTTACTAGCTGCGTGATCCTGAGCAAGTCACTTGACCCTCATTGCCTTACCAAAAGGCAAAAAAAAAAAAAGACTATTTGTTATATGGAAAGTTCTATAGGAAGGGAAGAGAGAAGGGGAGATAAACTAGGTGAAAATATGGTGATGTAGAAAGTACTCCAATAAAAACATTTTAAAATATTATGGTGTTAGTAAGAGTGTTACACATATGAGAGTTGCTGTGCTGCATCATAGCAATTGTTATTCCTTTTGAATTTTAGTGTTTTGGTGCCTTTTGACTTTCTACAGATTTATGCTAATTAGTTTTCTAACATAGTTTTACATTCAATCAAGTTTTTTGTTAAAGTTTTTTGTTGCCTTCCGTGTTTCTGGATAACCCCCATAATAAGACAAATTACTTTGAATTAAGGATTTAAGAACTTGCAATAATTTAATCTATTATGCTTTTGAGTTAAATGGATTTTAAGAACATGCTTCAATCAAAAAGTTTTCAGACAAAGAATGAATAGAAATGTTAGATAAGGGGGAAATTTAGAAGTATCACAAAACATCTCACTTGAGTTGGCCAATAAATAAAAGTCATATAATAAAAATTAGAAGGAATCTAAGAGATCAGCCAAGTCAATTCATTTATTTTTATAAGAAGACTTTTTTTGATGCCCCAGTGTGCTACTTTCCTAAATATCTTGTATTTACTTACCTTATTTTATTTTTTATTTATTCTATAATACAAATGAACACATACACACACACACACATTGTCTCCCCTAATGGGATGTTCTGTGTGGTTTGTCTTTCATTCTCTAAGAGAACCATTATATCAGGGACATGACTTGCAATTGACTTTGGTTTCAGTGAGGGAGCTACCTCACTTTAAATGATAAATGACTGATTTTTAAATGACTTTTTAAATGACTGATATCTGTCCACTGGATCCAGATGGCTCTGGAGGAGAAAGTGAGAAAAATTTAAACTTAAAAGCTTATGGACGTGATTGTTGATAATTCAAATACATGTACATGTACCATGTATTTAGAAGAAGGTTTTTTTGTTTTGTTTTGTTTTTAATATTTGTATACATGGTACCTATACATGTTGATAATTCAAAATAAATAATAAATAAATTAGCCCATTGGTCATTGTATGCAATTATTTCCCTTTTTTTCTTTTATTTTTCTTCACCATTTATTTTTATAAGATTTGAGTTCCATATTTTTCTCCCTCCTTCTTTCCTCTACCCTCTCCACAAGACAGCAAACAATCTGATAAAGTTATACATGTTGGGGTTGGGATCTGGGCCCCAGAAAGGAAAAAACCCTGGACTTTCCCACCTGGTCAAATCTCTGGCATTTGCATGAGGCTATAATCCCATCAACTGGCCTTTCATTGGGGCTATACCAAATCTCCTCTCCATTGTCTTGCCTCCTTATGGCCCCAGGCACTTCCCACCCTTGGTACTATCTAGGCTCCATTTCCCTGGAATTCTATTACCTCATAGACTGCTTCCCCACTCCTAGATCCCTCCCACAGTCTTTCTGTGTATAATGTCCACCCATCTCCATTAAGATGCTGGGATTCTTATAATCTAGCCACTGCACAGATTTTCACAATCCAGCCAATAGCCCACAGATGCTCAGATTCCTTAAGAGTCTAGCTAATATGGCGAATCTTCAATAAACCTTGTTTTTGGCTGAAAGAAGACCTGGGTCAAATTCTTTTGGGCAGGACCCGCATGTCATGATTTTGAGATTCCAGGACCCCTAACCTCTAGAACTCATCACAGTCAGGTTAAACATGTTTCCACATTAGTCATATTATAAAATAAGAAACAGAACAAAAGTGAAAAAAAGGAGAAAGAAAAAAACAAACAAAATGAAAATAATATGCTTTGATCTTCATTCAAACTCCATAGTTCTTTCTCTGAATGTGAATAGCATTTTACATCATGAATCATTTATAATTGTCTTAGATTATTGCATTGCTGAGAAGAGTTAAGTCTATCATAGTTGAAAATCTCAGAATGTTGCTGTTCCTGTGGAGAATGTTCTGGTTTTGCTCACTTCATGCAACATCAGTTCATGTAATTCTTTCCAAGTTTTTCTGAAATCTACCTGCTCATCATTTCTTATAGCATAATAGTATTCCATTAAATTCATATACCACAACTTGTTCAGCCATTCCCCAATAATGGGCATCCCCTCAATTTCTAATTCTTTGCCACCACAAAAAGAGCTGCTATAAATATTTTTTGTACATGTGGGTACTTAACCCTTTTATATAATCTCTTCAGGATAGAGTCATGGTATTGTTGGATGGATTGCACAGTTTTATAGCCCTTTGGGCATAGTTGAGATGGAGCACTAATAATGAACCTCTAAAAGGTCCTGGACTTCCCCACCTGGCCCAGGTCTTTGATTTTCACCTGGGGCACCCAGCCCTTCCCAGTTAATAATCCTTTCAACTGCCCTTTCATTGTGGCCCTCATTGTCTGCACCTGGCCCCACCCTTAGACCATCACTCCTTGATCCCATCTACACCTCTTCTCTGTTACATCTCAATCACCCCAAGCTATTGGACAGACTATAATAAAAGGTCAGTCTAGTCTACCAAATTGCTCAGATTCCTTAAGGGTCTGGTCAGCTTCTATTGGTGATATAATAAACCTTTTCTCTGACTGAAAGAAGGCTTGAGTTGAATTCTTTCAAGACAGGACCCCCACCTTTTACCCTTGAATTTTGGGGTTCACAGCACCCCTAGCCTGCAACAGTTCCAAGTTGTTCCCTAAAATGATTGGATGTGTTCACAACCCATAACAATTCAATAGTGTTCCAATTTTCCCATACCCTTTTCAAAATTTATCATTTTCCTTTTATTTTGTCATATTAGCCAATTGGATAGATGTGAAGTGGTAGTTCATAGTTGCTTTAATTTTCATTTCTCTAATCAATACTGACTTAGAGCATTTTTTTCATTTGACTGTAGATAGCTTTAATTTCTTCATCTGAAAACTGATTTTTCATATTCTTTGACCAGTTACCAGTTGGGGAATGACTTGTATTCTTATAAATTTGACTCAGTTCTTGATATGGGAAACTAGGCCTTTGTAAGAAACACTGGCTATAAACATTGTTTCTCAGCTTTCTGCTTTCCTTCTAATCTTGTTTGCATTGGCTTTGCGCAAAACTTTTTTTAATTTAATATAATCAAAATTATTCATTTTATATTTCATCATGCTCTCTATCTCTTGGTTGGTCATGAATTCTTCCCTTCTCCACAGATCTGACAGATAAACTCTTCTTTGTTTTCCTACTTTGCTTATGGTATCACCCTTTATGTCTAAATCATGTAACCATTTTGATCTTAACTTGATATATGGTGTGAAATGTTGATCTATGCCTAGCTTCTGCCATATTGTTTTCTAGTTTTGCCAGCAGTTTTTGTCAAGTAGTAAGTTCATATCCCACAAGCTGAAGCCTTTGTGTTTATATAGTTTATACTATAGTCATTTACTACTGTGTCTTGTGTAATTAATCTATTCCACAGATTTACAACTATATTTCTTAGTATAAATAGTTTTGATGATTGCCACTTTTCAATATAGTTCTAGATCTGGCATGGCTAGGCCACTTTCCTTTGCTCTTTTTTTTCCCATTAATTCCTTTGATATTCTTGACTTTTTCTTCTTCCAGATGAATTTTTGCTATTTTTTGCTCAATAAAATAATTTTTGGTCATTTGGCACTTGATAAATAAATTTAGGTAGAATTGTTATATTTATGATATTAGCTTGGCTTACCCATGAGCAATGTATATGTTCCCAGTTGTTCAGATCTGGCTTTATTAGTGTGAAAAAGCATTCATATAGTTGCTGGGCTTGTCTTAGCATGTTGACTCCCAATTTTTGTTGTTGTTCTTGTGATCTACAGTTATTTTAAATGGAATTGTGCTTTCTATCTCTTGTTGCTGATTTTTGTTGGTAATGTATAGAAATGTTATTGATTTATGTGGGTTTATTTTATATCCTGCAACTTTGCTAAACTTGTTAACTATTTAAAGTAGTATTTTTAGTTGATTCTGTAGGATTTCCTAAATGTACCTTAATATCATTTGTGAAGTGATAGCTTAGTTTCCTCATTCCCTAGTCTAATTCAATTTATTTTTGCTCTTATTCCTAAAACTAACATTTCTAATACAATATTGAGTAAAAGGGTGATAATGGTCATCCTTGTTTCACCCCTGATCTTATTGTAAAGCTTCCAGCTTATCCCCAGTTTATATAATGCTTGCTGATGGTTTTAGATACTTACTACTAATTATTTTAAGGAAAACTCCATTTATTTTTATGCTTTCTAGTGTTTTTTTTTTCAATAGAAATGGGCACTGTATTTTGTCAAAAGTTTTTTCTGCATCTGTTCTAGGTATATTGAGATATGATTTCTTTTAGTTTTGTTGTTGATATGGTCAGTAATGCTAAGGGGTTTCCTAATATTGAACCAATCCTGTATTTCTGGTATAAATCCCACCTAGATATAGTGAATTATCCTCATGAAAAAGTGCTGTATTCTCTGTGATAATATTTTATTTAAAATCTTTGCATCAATATTCATTAGAGAAATTGTTCTACAACTTTCTCTGTTTTGGTTCTTCCTGGTTTAGGTATCAGCATCATATAAAAGGAATTTGGTAAGACTCTTTCACAAATTTTCCAAATAGTCTATATAGTATTGGAATTAATTGTTCTTTAAATGTTTGATTGAATTCACTTGTAAATCCATCTGATCTTGGAGATTTTTTCTTAGGGAGCTCATTGATGGCTTTTTCATTTTTTTTCTGAGGTGGAGTTATTTAAGTATTTTACTTCTTCTGTTAACCTGGGCAATTTATATTTTTGTAAATATTCATCCATTTCACTTAAATTGTCAGATTTATTGCCGTTCAGTTGGGGAAAATAATACTTATATATTGTTTTATTTTCTGCTTCATTGGTGGTGAATTCACCATTTTCTTTTTTGATACTAATAATTTGGTTTTCTTCTTTTTTTAAGCAAATTGACCAAAGGTTTATCTGACATGGGGAGATTGAGGTCACTGACCTCAGTAGTTTTGCTTTCAATTTCTTCCTATACCTTGCTTACTTCTCTGAGAATTTGGATGCTATACCTGGATTCATATATATATATATGGGTGCATATATACTTAGAATTGATATTACTTCATTGTTCATCATACTTTTTTAGCAAGATGTAGTTTTCTTCCTTGTCTTTTTTAATTAAATCTGCTTTTGCTTTTGCTTTGTTTGAAATCAGTATTGCTACCTTTTTTTAACTTCAGCTGAAGCATATATATTCTGCTCCAGCCATTTACTTTTACTCCATATGTTTCTCTCTACTTCAAATGTGTTTCTTGTGAACAACATATGGTAGGATTATGTTTTCTAATCCACTCTGATATCTGCTTCTGTTTTATGGGAGAGTTCATTCCACTCACATTCACAGTTATGATTAACAGCTATGTATTTCCCTTCATCCTATTTCTCCCCAGTTTATACTTTTTTTCTCTCCTTTCACCCTGTCCTGCCTCACCAGTGTTTTATTTCTGACTACCACCTCTCTCATCTGCCCTCCCTTCTATCAGCCACCGTCTCCCTGTCTTTTCCCTTTTCCCTCCTACTTCCCTGTAGGGTAAGATAAATTTCTACAAGCAAATGTGTGTGTATGTTATTCCCTCTTTGAGCCAAATCAGATAAGAGTAAGCTTCAAATAATGCTCAACTCCTCCCTTCTTTCCCTCTGCTGTAATAGGTCTTTTGTGCCTCTTCATGTGATGTAATTTTGTCATATTCTGCCTCCCACTTTCAACTTCTCCCAGTACAATTTTTCCCCCTTAATTATTTTTTATGTCATCACATCAAAATCAATTTATACCTACACCTCTGTCTCTGTATACTCCTAATAACTTTAATACAGATACAGCTCTCAAGATTTATAAGAATCATCTTCCCATTTAGAGATATAAACAGTTTAATCTTATTTAATAATGTTTGTTTGTTTTTTTCCTGTTTACCTTTTTACGCCTCTCTTGAGTCTTGTATTTGAAGATTAAATTTTCTGTTCAGCACTGGTCTTTTCATCAGGAAAGTTTGAAAGTACTCTGTTTCATTGAATGTCCATCTTTTCCCCTGAAAGTTTATGCTCTATTTTGATGGGAAGTTGATTTTTTATTGTAAACTAAGCTCCTTTACCTTCTACAATATTATATTCCAAGTTCTCAGATCCTTTGATGTAGAAGCTGCTAAGTCTTCTGTAATCCTGACTGTGTCTCCTTGATATTTGAATTGTTTCTTTCTGGGTACATATAGTATTTTCTCTTTGACTTCATAATTCTGGAATTTTGCTACAATATTGTTTGAAATTTTCATTTTGAGATCTTTTTTCAAGAGGTTATGAGTGGATTCTTTTGATGACTATTTTGCACTCTGATTCTAGGACCTCAGGGAAGTTTTCTTTGATAATTTCTTGAAAGATAATACATAGACTCTTCTTTTAGATCATGGTTTTGGCTTTCTGGGCAAAGAATGAAGGGCCTCAGTTGCTGATCTGTGCTAGCCTTTTGCTAGCTTGCCTAGATACTATCAGCACTGGGCTGCACTCCCCTTTTACCCAAGTGAGACAGACCTTTTCTGAAGTCCTTCTAAGGTGGAAAATTAAGTTGGAAAATTGTTTCACTACATCTTGTTGGTGGTTCTGTTGCTCCAGAATGTGTTTAGAGGCTTGATTTAATGTTGTTTACAAAGGAAACTTGGGAGAGCTCAGACAACTTCCTGACTTTTCTCTGCCATCTTGGTTCCTACTACCTTATTGTAAAGATGAAATGGAAGCCTAAAGAGAAGAAATGATTTTCCCAAGGACACATGGAGAATAAATGGCTCAGCTATGATTTGAAGCCAGGTCCTTTTACTTCAATTATTTCATGTGTGTGTGTGTGTGTGTGTGTGTGTGTGTGTGTGTGTATGTGTGTGTGTAGAGAGAGATAGATATAAAGATACATATGACATATATATGATGTGTATCTATGTGAATATGCCTTCCTTTGTATGTATGTATACACACACACACACACACACACACACACACACACAAGAGTTGAGTGACCAATGGACACTCCACAAGACATCAAGAAACAATAAAACAAAGCCAAAAGAATGAAAAATATGAAATATCTTATTGGAAAAACAACTGACTGATTGATAAATTTTGTAAGGAAAGATCTTCCATGTCCTCTGTATGACTCTAAACATTGGGCTATAAGCCAGAGTGTGGTTATCTATGTTGACCTGAGAATTTAGCCATTTATCAGGAGATATGCTCTGGGAACCTGGCCAGTTCATCAGAGCATATCAAGTTAATTAATATTCTAAGATGTTTTGCCTGCTCCAAGAACTTGGTCAGTTCCTGAACCAAATAAAAACATCTACTAGAATCATGGACACCTCTGGCATGGGGCCTTCTTTGTTAGAGGTCCTATTTAAATCCTAATTGGTAAAGTCATCTTTGGAATTTCACCCATGGAGAGGACACTCTGCCTGGGACTTTCCCAATTGGGACCCTGAAAGCTGTACACTGGGAATACCCAGCTTGGACTTCAGGTGTTGGTACTTCCCTGAATTGGTGATTTTTTTTTTTTGTTTTGCTTTTTGGCAAGGCAATTGGAGTTAAGTGACTTGCCCAGGGTCACACAGCTAGTAAGTGTCAAGTGTCTGAGGCTGGATTTGAACTCAGGTCCTCCTGACTCCAAGGCTGGAGCTCTATCCACTGCATCACCTAGCTGCCCCCATTTTTTTTTTTTAGGCAATTGGGGTTAAGTGACTTGCCCAGGGTCACACAGCTAGTAAGTGTAAAGTGTTTGGTCTGAGGCCGGATTTGAATTCAGGTCCTCCTGACTTCAGGGCAGTGCTCTATCTACTGTGCCACCTGGCTGCCCCTGATGTTTTCTTATATTATTGCTATCCTTTGTATTCTTAGCCTGACTATAGTCATATTGCTAATTGTATGTTGCTGTAAATCTAGCTTTTCCATACCTATATTATAATCTTAATTAAAGCTACCTTTACTTCTTTCTCTAGAAGTGTGTCTTATTGTAGGAGCAAAACCAAACCACATTTTTCTTCCTTAATCACACACTGACCTGGAAAATGGAACAAAGAGAGATAATTTAAGAGTTATTGGGCTTCAACTGATAAATGGTCAAAGGATATGAACAGTCAGTTTTCAGATAAAAAATTAAAACTATCTATAGTCATATGAAAAAATGCTCTAAGTCACTATTGATTAAAAAAATACAAATCACTCTGAGGTACCAAATCATACATTTCAAATTGGCTAACATGACAAAATAGGGAAATGATAAATGTTGGAGAAGATGTGGGAAAATCAGAACCCTAGTGAATTATTGGTGGAGTTGTGAACTGATTTAGTCATTCTGAAGAACAATTTGGAACTATGCACAATGCACTAAAAAACTGTGCATACCCTTTGACCCAGAAATATCACTTCTAGATCTGTATCCCAAAGAGACCATGAAAATGGGGAAAAGATACACATGTAAAAAATATTTATAGCAGTTTTTTTTTGTGTTAGTCAAGAATTGGAAATTGAGGGGTTGTCCATCAATTGGGGAATGGCTGAACAAGATATGGTATATGAATGTAATGAAATATTAAACATATTTTCACATTGGTCATGTTAGAAAGAAGAATTAGGACCAATGGGAGGAACCACAAGAAAGAAAAATCAAACAAACAAAAAATAGAAAGAGAGCAAATAGTATGCTTCGATCTGCATTCAAATTCTGTAGTTCTTTTTCTAAATGTAGTAGCATTTTCTGTCATGAGTCTTTTGGAGTTCCCTTATATTCTTGCATTGCTAAAAGGAATTAAATCTATCAAAGTTAGTCATCACACAATGTTACTGTTACTGTGTACAACATTCTCCTGGATGTGCTCACTTCATTCAGCATCAGTCTATACAAGTCTTTCCAGATTTTTCTGAAACTAGGTTGTTCATCATTTCTTACTACATATGTTTAATATGAATGTATATGTAGAGCCTATATTAGATCGCATGCCATCTTGGGGTAAGGGGAAGAGGAGAAAATTTGGAATTCAAAATCTTATGGAAATGAATGATGAATATTAAAAATGAATAAATTAAAAATAAAATAATTCTTGAGCTACTAATAAGCCATGATTAAAGAAAAATCCTAGACATCATACTAAAAAAAGGACTTAATAGAACTAGCCACATAACTTAGATACAGAGGGTGAAATAGAAATTGATAGTAGTGATAACTGTGAATGTGAATAGGATGAGATCACTCAAAAAATGAAAGCAGATGGGGGAATGGATTAGAAACCATAGTCCAACAATATGTTGTTTTAAAGGCTCACTTGAAATAAAAAAGACACACACAGAGCTAAAATAAAGAGCTAGAGATGAAACTAATATTTTCCAGCCAAAGTTAATAAAAGGCAAGGGCAATAATCATGATTTGACAAAGTAGAAGCAAAACTAGACATAATTAAAAGAGATAAACAGGTAAAGTACATTTTGTTAAAAGGTTCATTAGACAATGACACAATATAAAAAAAAGTAGTAAGTTTCTCTGAAAAAAGCCTCATTTCTCAAGTATATAGAGAATTGATTCAAATTTATAAAAAATAAGAGCCATTCCCCAATTGATAAATGGCCAAAAGATAAGAACAGGCAGTTTTAAGAAGAAATAGAAGCTACATATTCCATATCAAAAAATGTTCTAAATCACTTTTGATTACAGAAATGCAAATTAAAACAATTCTGAGGCACCACCTTATACATATATATATACATATTCATATATATATGTATATATATGTGTATATATATATATATATATATCAGGTCTTTTTATTGTGGCAAAACATTAGAAATCAAGGGGATGCTTTGGGAAATGGCTAAACAAGTTGTGGCTTATGGTTATGATGGAGGACTATTATGCTATAGGAAATGATGAGAAGGATGGTTTCAGGAAAACATGGCAAGACTGTATTGCTAAGTAGCCTTATTTACTCCGGCTTAAATTAGTTTCACTTCAGATTGGTTTAGAAATAACACAGGGTCTCAAGTTTGATTTATATATAAGTATATGGTAAAAATATTTATTATTAAGATAGTAAAATAGGATTGAGATTAGTAAGTAGAATAAAGTTGGAGTTAGTAAATCCCAATAGGTAACAATAACATACTTATGTCCCACTCAGTATCAAATCTTGTCACAATCAATCATCACTGTCAGGTGAACCACATTTGAATCACTTGAGCTGAGGAGTCCCAGTTTTCAGCCTCCAGAGTCCCAATGGGAAAATCCCAGGCTACACATCTACACCTTGGGGCAAGGGGTCTCTGAAGGTGAAGTTGAGGCTACCTGCTTTTAGCTGTTCCTTCTAACAAAGTAGGCAATTTACCAAAAAGTATGTGATCTGTGGGAAAGGATCTGCTCTCAAAACTATCCTTGAGAGCATTCCTGTTTATGAATACCTGGTTCCTGGAAGCAGTGGCCAGCCCTACCTGGGAACAAATACCATAA
Source organism: Vombatus ursinus (assembly GCF_900497805.2). Lineage (NCBI taxonomy): Eukaryota > Metazoa > Chordata > Mammalia > Diprotodontia > Vombatidae > Vombatus > Vombatus ursinus. Next base: position 22,561,200 of record NW_020954610.1, read on the forward strand.
ATACTCCTTCAATGTCTAGCTAGAAATAAGATTAACATGAAAAAAAGAGTCAGGTCAAATTTCAGTCATATTGAGCGAGGTCAGAATGTCTTTTTTGAATTCATTCCTCACAAAGACATATATGAAACCAATGCAAAATGAAATGAGAAGAACCTGGAGATCACTGTGCACAGTAACAGCAGTTTTTTTTTTTTTTAACAATGATCAACTGTGAAAGAGTTAGCTCCTCTGATTAATGCAGTGATCCAAGACAGTTTCAAAACATTGATGATAAAAAAGTGATATCTATTTCTAGAGAGAGAACTGATGAACTCTGAATGCAAATTGAAGTATAATTTTCTCACTGTCTTTAATTTTGTAGAAAAGCTAATATGGAAATGCTTTGTATGATCCTCTTTGTATAATTGACATCATAGTGCTTGCATTCTCAGTCACTGTGGAATGGAGTAGGAGGCAGGGAGAGAATTTGGAATTTAAAATTAGGAAGCAATGCTAAAAATAAATACATAATAATTTAAAAATAAAACAGTTAAAAAAACTGGATTTCACTCTAGAGTATGACCTTAGTAGAGTGACCTTGCAGCTACACACACACGCACGCACACACGTATTATATACACATTCATATATATTTTAAAATATATATAAAATACTATTTTTTAAAAGGAACTATGTGTACAAAAATATGAATAACAACTTTTTGTGGTGTCAAAGAATTGGAAGTTGAAGGGATAACAATTTAGTTGGGAGTGGCTGAAAAAGTTACGGTAGATGATAATGATGAAATACAATTGAGAAGTAAGAAATGTATGGGATGGTTTCAGACAAACCAGTGAAGACTTAGATGTACTAATACAGAGTGAAGTGAACAGAACCAGGACATTGTAACCATTAACCTCAATATTGTAATAATTATCAATGGTGAAAGACTTAGCTATTCTGATTGACAAAGTGATCTATGACAATTTCAAAGGACTCATGATGAAAAATTCTATTCACCTCAAGAAAAAGAACCAATGAACTCTGAGTGCAGAGTTGAGCATATTGTTTCCTCTTCTTTATTTTTTTTGCTTTCTATTTTGCAACATATCTAATATGGGAATATGTTTTGCATGACTTCATAAGTATAGTGACTCATATTGCTTGCCTTCTCAATGAATGGGGAAGGTGATGAAGAGAGGAAGAGGGTTTGGAATGCAAAACAAAAAAAAGATTGTTAAAAAATAAACAAACAAAAAAAAGGAATTGTTAAATGTCCATGATTAATATAATAAATGGCAATAAAGGGATTGCTAAGTCAATTAATAACATAAACAGCATTGATGTGGAAGGTTATGCCTATTTATTAAAAACAAATTATTTTTAATCACTTGTAAAATGACTTTAACTGTCCTGTTTGTACACAATCAATGTTATTTATAAATTACTTTTATCTATTAGTGAGGCAGTGTTAGAAAAGGAGGTGTTTCTAGTGAACCTTCTGTCCTGAGCATCAGATGTTATTTGTTGCAAATGCATATCTGTCTTTAATTAGCTGTGTGACACAATGTCTGTGGGAATATGACTAAGTGAAATTTCATATCCCTTATAATTCTAACAGTTTTTGGCTTTATATTCCCTGTATTAGGTATTATGTTCCCTTTATATGGCAACATTTTGTTTGCAATACTATATGTATATTTAACAAAATCATTTCATACATGAAAAATTCAAACTTTTTTAGTAATTCAGACAAGATTTAACTGAATTATACTGTAGTAAACTCTGGTTCACTCTTTTACTTGTGATTTGACATGTTTTAAAAAAAAGTACAAAATAGATTTTTATACTACAGAGTGATAATAAGATCAAAGAAGAGCAAGAGAAAAACTCTGAAAGGCTCAATCAGAGAAACAAAGACAAAAAGACCAACCTTTGAAGCAAGGAAATTCCCATAATGATGTCTAGGTATACCTACACCATCTGATCAAAGAAAAAAGAAAATTAATTTTGAAGCATAGTTTGTTAGCTCTAAGTACCTGCTGTACTGGCATCACAGCACACTTCAACATCTATAATATGTTGATACATTATTTTATCAATAGTGTTATAGTAATTTGATTAGTTGAAAACTACCTAATGATAGCATTTTGATTAACTCATCATTTAGTCTTTGTCTCTACTTTTTAATCATTAAATACACATAAAATTAAAATTTATTTCCATTTATGTTATGAATTAGCTTTGATCTGTTTCATTAACTCATTTGTTCATCTCTACTTTTACAAACTGCAGAAGTTCTACAAAGTCATTTAAGTTGACTTGCTGAGTGTGATTTCCCCAGGCATACATCTAACTTAGAGCATAACTCACATAAGGGCTGTGCTGCATTGGGGAGCAAAAAGACATAAGTCCATTCAGCAAGAAGTGAATGTTCCAAAGTGCCTTTCTGAGGGTAGAGTTCTTGTACTTTAATTTTGGGTCCCTCCTCTCCCCAGAGCTGCATATTAGGGATCAGGGCAAAATATTATTTTTGGGAGGTTGTTATCAGGGAGAAAAACAAATTCATAGTAACATAAATATTATTGGGGTACACAGTTGTACTAACCTTTCAAAAGTATTGTTGTCAGTATTTTTCCATGAGAATGTTCTATAAGCTTATAGTGTCCTTTAAGAGGAGACTATCATAAAAATTCAAGACCATCAGGCAAGATCTTACAACAATGATTTCCATGGGGAGATTAAAAGCTGCAGCCTCCTTTAAAAGGAAACTGTCATAGTGGTCCCAAGACCAATAGGTCTAATATTAAAACAATCCACCTCTTGGTCTATGAGACCACCTAAGACATTATGCATTAATTCTCACACGACTGGGCTGGTTACACTCCCTATCCCAGTGTCCCAGGGGCAAAAATGGTTATATCTTGGGTTTGACTCAATTCTAGGGTCTTCCTCATAGCATGCAGTAGAAAAGTACTCTGCAATATGAATCAGGTGTGAGACAGGTATGAGACAGGTATTTCTTTCTTTCATGGAAGAGGAATAGTTAACACAGCCTATCACAATTACACACTAATAAAAACTTAAATAAGTGGCAGTGTTAACTATTGTTATATTCATCTGTAGGGTTGAGATTTAAATATCACAACAAAAAGTGGTTTATAGTCCACTAAACAAGCATTCTACATTTCACCTTGCTCTGAATTGTTCCCCTCAAAAAAAAAAATAAGTCTTCTGGCAAATCATGCCATATACTGGGTTCTTCTTCCAGAAAGGGTTTATTTCCTGGAAATGAAACTTCCCCCTGCTACCAGTTAGCTCCTCCCACTCCACTCATGTTGCTTATCTAAACTAACAACTGTAACTTATTCCCATAGGAACCATCCAGCTGTAGCATATCCATTTAGATCCAGATTTGCCAACTAAAGATCTGTCCAAGCGCAAAGCCAAGATGACAGAGTAAATGCAGGGACTCACCTGAGTTCTCCCCAAAACCTCTCCAAATACCTTTAAAAATGACACTAAACAAATTCTAGAGCAGGAGTACTCACGAAAAGATGGAGTGAAACAAATTTCCAGCCCAAGACAACTTGAAAGGCTGTTAGGAAAGGTCTGTTGCACAAGGGTAAGAATGGAGTATAGTCAGCCAATGCAGCCCCAGACCCTAAGCCCAGAGCAACCCTTGGGACAACTGAATCACTGGCAGCCGTGGCAGTTTCCAGACCTCTCAGCCCACAGACACTAAACACAACTTACAAGGTCAGCAGGAAAGTACTATTGCCTGGATGAAAGCCGAGTACAGTCCAGCACAGGCCATGCCAACACAGCTCTGTCCTCACAAACAGGAGCAGTGCTTGGGAATGATTGAATCAGCAGTGGCAGTGGCAATGGCAGCAGCTGCTTTCAGAGCTCTCAGCCCATAGATGGTAAGGGGGTCAAACAGCTGGTCAGAAGGAGATTACAAGGGTCTTTTTACAAGCACTGAGGCAGGGACACTGTTGTTTTGCCTATACTTGGATCCAGATTGCAGTCCTGGGTGGCAGTACCAGGCTGAGGAGCAGCATTAGTCTAGCAGAACTTGGGGCCACAGTGGAGGGGCACTCTCTTCACAGTTCCAGGACAGAAAAGAGTGCTTGTGGTAGCCCACAGACCAGAGCACAGGTCAGGAAAGTAGTAAACACCTCTCCTTAGATCAGGCCTGCACAACGTATGACCCATGGGCCACTTGCAACCTGACAAAGGATTTCAGGCAGCCCATGAAACATGTAGAGGATGTAAAAAAAGTAAAGATATAATGAGTGCTTTGTTTGTGCTCCACTTAACTTGCCTTCCACTAGTTACTATTAAGCCCATCATGCAACTCGGCAGGTGGGTTGCCACTGTGCACTCTCTCCTGTTTGCCATGGAACCCATGGCAACTAACCATCATCAGTCTGTCTCTAGTCTGGGAGGAGCAAGAGTCATATCTTTTCTCTGTTTTTCATTATTACAAAAAACTTGAGAAATGTATTAAAACTTGTACCACTTAGCAAAGTAATTTTTTTAACATTAATGTGATTTCATGATGAATAAAAACCTTAATAAGTGTAATTGATTGATATTAATTGAAGTTTCCCTTTTTTAATATGATTTATTTGCAAAAGAGTTTAATCATTAATTATTTATGTCACCTTTACTTGGAAAGTGAGCCATTAAAAAGCTATCTGTGACCTGAAGAAGTTTACTCTTTTAATTTGGGTCTCTACCTACTTCCAAGTTGTGCAAGTCTACCTTAGATCATACCAGTTAGAAGAACAGAAAACTTACAGGTCCCTAGAAGTATCTCTGAAAACATCTAACAAACAAACAAACAAACAAAAACCAAACAAACCCTGAAGCTTGGGACAGTGCACCCTCTACCCTGGAAGCAGAGCCCTACTTTAACCAACATTTAAAATTCAAGTAATAAGTTGGTAAAATGAGCAAAAAATGGTAAACAAAAAAAACAAATAAACAAAAAAACCTCTGATTTTAGAAAGTTATTATGGTGACAAGGAAGAGCAAAACACACACTCAGAAGAAGACAACAAAGTCAAGGCTTCCAAGAAAAATATGAATTGGTCTCAGGCCATGGAAGAACTCAAAAAGGATTTTGAAAATCAAGTAAGAGAGGTAGATGAAAAATTGGGAAGAGAAATGAGAGTGATTCAAGAAAATCATGAAAAACAAGTCAACAACTTGTTAGAGGAGACCCAAAAAAATACTGAAGAAAATAACACCTTAAAAAACAGACTAGGGCAAATGGTAAAATAGGCACAAAAAGCCAATGAGGAGAAGAATGCCTTAAAAAGCAGAATTGGGCAAATGGAAAAAGAGGTCCAAAAACTCACTGAAGAAAATAATTCCTTAAAAATTAGAATGGAGCAAATGGAAGCTCATGATTTTATGATTAATCAAGAAGCAATAAAACAAAACCAAAAGAATGAAAAAATAGAAGACAATGTGAAATACCTCATTAGAAAAACAACTGACCTGGAAAATAGATCCAGGAGATATTATTTAAAAATTTATTGGACTATCTGAAAGCCATGACCCCCCCACCAATAAAAAAAAAGCTTAGACATCATATTTCAAGAAATTATCAAGGAAAACTGCCCTGATATTCTAAAACCAGGGGCTAAAATAGAAATGGAAAGAATCCACCCATCACCTCCTGAAAGAAGCTTCTGTATCAAATGATTGGAGGGCCTGGAATATGATATTCCAGAGGGCAAAGGAGCTAGAATTAAAACCAAGAATCACCTACCCAGCAAAACTGGTTATTGTACTTCAGGGGAAAAAATGGAGATAGAGTACTTTCAAGCATTTTCCCAGAGTATTAGAGTAGTTAGAAGTAGTGTGTGGGGGGGGGGGGCACAGTTGTGAGTTGAATATGAAGGGATGATATCTAAAAATAAAATTAAAGGGTGAGAGAGTAATGTACTGGGAGAAAGAGAAAGTGAGAGATAGAATGGGGTAAATTATCTCACATAAAAGAGGCAAGAAAAAGCTTTTACAGTGGAGGGGAAGTGAGGAAAGGTGAGGAGGAATGAGTGAAGCTTACTCTCAAAATAATTGGCTCAAAGAGGGAATAATATACACATACCAGTAGGTATAGAAATCTATCTTAACCTACAAGAAAGTAGAAGCAGGATAAGGTGGGGGAAGAAGGGATGGCAGATTGGGTGAGGGGGTAGTCAGAAGCTAGACATTTTTGAGGAGGGACTGTCCTTTTTCCCTAGGCTTCAGGAACCTCATTCTGCCCATGAACTTTGTTATAGCTATCTCCTCCCTAACTTGTGCCCAATAATATATCATATGCCACTGAAATTGTGTTGCTGGGACCTTGTTGCTGACCAATATTCTGATATAATCTAGAAGAGCTTAAAAAAAAAAAAACCCATCCATGTTGAAAAATCTTACCCAAAGGCCTATCACACAGTATCTGAAATTCCAGTTTTGGGTTCAGTAGGAAGGTTGTTGGATGGTAAGATGATATGATATTTCTTTTGTTGCATAGACCTAGAGGAAAGGGGCAGATTTATGCAGGAAGGCTTTAACTAATCAGAAGGTATAATCAAAGAGAAGGAGGGCACTTGGAACTAGGTACCTGCCACCAGTGAAAGATTCGGTAATTTTGTCATTTCTGATGTGAAAGAACCAGAGATACACCTATTGTTATTAATTTTTTTAATTGCTGCTGTTATTTCTGAGAAAGGAAACCCTCCCCCTCCAGATTGAACCCTCCCTTGTGATGGAAGACTAAGGAGAAAAACCACCAAATATGACCATGGCATCTAACAATGTAAATAATATTTTGTGCCAATAGCCCCCCTACCTCCATTTCTGAAGAGATATTTCATGACCTGTTCTATGATCACCATTGGTTTTTCAATTGGTTTTACTTCCTTCTAGTGATTCTTTCAATTTTTTGTTTTTGTTTTTGTTTTTGTTTGTTTGTTTGTTTTTGTTTTTTTTTAGGCAATTGGGGTTAAGTGACTTGTCCAGGATCACATAGCTAGTAAGTGTCAAGTGTTTGGTCTGGGGTGGGATTTGAATTCAGGTCCTCCTGAATTCAGGACCAGCACTCTATCTACTGTGCCACCTAGCTGTCCCTCAATAACACTTGTGTACCTTTTGTATATATTCTCTTATTCTTACTTATTTTGCTCTGCATCAGTTCATATAAATCTTTGCATGTTTTGCTGAATTCCTCTTATATCATTTTTTATTGCACAGTCTATCATTCTACTTATATGACTCAGTTCTTTGTTTTAAGTTGTTTTACTATTTCAAAGAGTACTGCTATGAATATTTTGTTATATAGTATACTTTTGTCTCTGTCTTCAACTTTCTTCCTTAATGTAAATGTTCCACTTTCCCCTGACCCCTCGCCAGTAATGAATCTGCTGGATCAAGGGGTGTGTACATTTCAGTCACTTTCTACACTTCCAGATTCATCACTAAAATGGTTTTAATTTGCATTTCTTTTACTATTAGTGTTTTGCCTCATGTAGTCATTATACTTTCTGAGTCTTTTGAAAACTCTTGGACCACTTTTTATTGATATTAAATACTTACATTAATTCCCTGCATAATATGGTTATCATATATTTAAAATATTTTTAATATGAACTTGACAGTCATCAACAAACAAACATTTCCATATGAAAAAGACAGGAAAAGAGTTGTATATGAACCAGTGATTCTATGACATTCCAGCATGCCTTTTGGAATCAGTTCCCCATTTCTGGTCTACTAAGCTTTCTTGTGCTTTGTAACCATTTCATTGATGCTCTGTTTTGCATTTTTTTTTAGTGTCACCCTCCCCTGACACATACCTCCCAAGTAGAAGCTTTAGCTTGTAGCCAGTAAATTCAGGCAATCAGAAAAAGAAAGAAGGAAGTAAGGAAGGAAGTAAGGAAGAAAGAAAGAAAGGAAGGAAGGAAGAAAGAAAGAGAGGGAGAGAAAGGAGAAAAAAATCAGAAAAATTGTCAAAGAAAGTATTACAATGAACAATTTCAGTAAAGAAGCATATTACAAAATCACTACCAATTCTGTATAGAAACAAGAGAATACATAAAGAAGTAATAGAAAGGGAAATCACATTGAGAGAAGCAAACTAAGCCTCAAGAAATTTCACCTCAACTTTCACCTCACTCATGGCCTCAAGAAATTTTACCTCTGGAACTTTCACCACATTTTACTTCACAAAATTCTGGCTAAGGAATAATAGACTGCTGAATTGGGGAAGAATAAAGGACCCCCTGCTCTTTCCAGAAGTTAAGCCTAGTATTACTTGTGAGTATGGTAGCATATGGAGTAAGAACATTTTCAGGACAGCATGGCTGGGGCTTAGGGGAGGAAGAGAGGAGTTCCTGAGATTGAACCCCCAGATGGAATTCAGAAAACAATGGTAAGGAAGACCTGAGGCCTAAGGAAATCACACTAAAAATAACTAGGAACCACATAAAATGTCTGGAAGTCAATCTATCAGTAAACACTTAGTACTTATATAATTACAGAAGATCATTTAAATTAATAATGGCATATAAGTGGGGAGACATTGCTCAAAGACAATATAAATACCAATGTACCTACATATGCATTGTGTATGTATGTGTATATATTCATACATTTATAAATAAATATGGACATATACATTATATACATGTATCCACATATTACATATATGCATCTGCATGCATATGTGTGTTTATTTGTGTATGTGGATTTGTATATACATATTTGTATATATATGTATATATGTATTACATTATGTGTTTATATGTGTGTATCCACATGCACCATGTGCATATGGGTAATATTGTGTGTATGTATGTGTATGTATGAGATACAAGGCTCATGTGTGGATATATACATACACATCACACACACGCACACTCATACACATATATAGACAGATATAGACCAAAATGTAAATGCTGAATAAAATGGAGGATAATATGTAATAATGAGAGGAAAAGAGACAAAGGACAAACAAAAGGCACAGTGGAAAAAAGATACCAAAATTGTCTCATATATGTTTATTTGTATGTCTGACTGTGTATGGCTCATAAATGTATGATTCACCTATCACATATTTGTATATATACACATACATGAGTCATATGCATCACATATGCATGTATACATCACACCTTCATGTGTATATGCACATGCATGCATATATATTATCTATCTATCCATACATATGGAAATATAGTTACATGTATTTATTAAAGTCCAGATTTAGTCACTAGCTTGCTGGTTTCCATAGAGGATCTGTCCAAGTAAAGAGTAAATTTTGGTTTAGGACTTCAAAAAACTCACAAATTTCATTAAAAAAAAAAAAACTTGTGTTCAAAATTATGTTATAAACAACAAAGTTAATTTAAAATCTATTTCATTAAAATTCAAAAAGATTGTTTTACTAATTTAATTAGTTTTACAACTATTTTATCTCAATGAAAAGGGTTTTAAAGATTTTTAAAATTAGTTTTTATTGAAGTTCACTCCTCTCCTCACATTTCACATTCATATACACACACAGATACACACACGTTATATATAGAGACATATGGTGCACATAAGAATATATACACTATACATATTATATGTGTATAGTGTGTATGTACATATGAACATTTTCACAGAAGTCTTCTAATCCACTACTTTTAAGAAAATTCCCTTGGCAACAAAGAAAATTCTTTATAAAAGTCTTATATAATAAGAAATTTTAATAGCTTGCAAAAAATATAAAATTAAAAGCCCCTCAAATAACAATTTTACTTTCTTGCTGTGTTCTTATGGTACAGCCTAACTATAGGTTTCTTGTAGTTAGTTATTTATGTGTGTATATAAATGTGTTTATATAAATAAAACATAAAAATTTTTAGATTAGAATCCTAATAGCTGTTCAATACTATCTTCTTTGTGGGAGGGAATTTTGGAAGAAAGAAACCATGAATGATTGGGCCCCCATACTCTATGACATGTGGCCATTAAATGATTTACTACATTTTTGGCTTAGTATGAACCTATTAGCATTAGCCATTACCTTGAATTTTTCTAAAAAAATAACAGGAATTTCCAAGAGTTATTGTGAATTCAATTTAGCGACGCTGTTTTCTTAAAGATTGTGGCCTCTGTTGTGCTTGTCATTTTCATTATATTAAAGAAATTTTAATACTTGTTTCATGTTTCTAAGTTGTTATTGCATTTATTAGAGTTTAAGATTAAAGTGCAGTTTTCCTTAAGCCAATTTTCTTATCTTGTTTGTCTCTTTTTCTACTGTGGTTTTTGCCTGCTCTCTCTCTCTGTGTCTGTCTCTCTGTCTCTCTGTTCTCTCTCCTTCCATCCTCTCCCTCACTTTCCCCCCTTCCTTCTTTCTCTCTGTCTCCCATATTGTCTTCCATTTTATTTCTGTATTTGTATTTTTGCCCATATCTATTCATCCTTCATCCAAATAGTACAATATTATCATTAGCAGGTAATGGGCATAATATTCATTATGTTCTATCATACCATAAAGGAATTGTCCCTTTAATGAAGATTGACAGTAAATATGGAAAGTGCATCCTGGAAAGCTGATTCAAAGCATCATTTTCCTTTTAATTTCTGATGCATTATATAATATGTCATGTCACTATAATAGCTAACTGTTTCTAATAGTTTTAGTTTACTTTAAACTCATTGTGTTGGCTCCTTAACATGACATTTAAAAGCTATAGTCAGCCATGATGCTAAAGGATAAAAATGAGCCAGATGTTCAGACTTCATGGATAATTTCTCAGAGTAATACATGCATTGAATTTAAGTGGGTGAGAGAGTCACACGGAAAGGAATATGGTTCAGAGATTTCCATATTCATTTGCTTCTGTATGTCAATGGATGTGGATCCAATAGGTCATTTTGAAATCATCTTAGAAATACTGTCATTCAAGTGAAGCACTTACGTGAAAAGCTGGCCTAAACATGGGTCAGAAAAAGGCCATCCCTTTGTATTTCTGACTTGAAGCAAAGCAATGGATGACTAAGTCTCACATCTTTTCTGCAGCACCAATCCCCATCCCTCTGCCTTTGTATTCTCTTAGAGAAGTGTATATAGAGCTATGGTGATAGTAAAAATAATAGTTGACATTTATATAATTACTTTAAGGTTTGCAAAATTCTTCACACCAATCATATTATTTGATCTGCACTAAAACAAACAAACAACAACAACAGAAAAAAAAACCCTGTGATATAAGCACTGTTATTTTCTCCATTTTATAAATGAGGAAATTAAGGTCTGAAGAGTTTAGATGACTAGCCCAGGGTCATACAGTTAATAAGGGTCAGAGGTAGTATGGAAACCCAGGTCTTCCTGACTCATAAATCTAACAATATAGTCAATGCACCACAGTCCCTCACATCTGATAGTTAACAACCTATTTTGTGAGGTGATGCAGCATTTAGAACACAGTCTGGAGTCAGGAAGAACTGATTCAAATCCAGTCTCACATATTTACTCTGTATAACTCAGTTTCTTCAATTGAAAAATGAGGGTAATAACATTGTCCACACCTCCTCCCCTCCCAGGATTTTTGTGAGGTTTAAATGAGGCACTATGTGTAAGGCTCTTACTATAATGCCTGGAAAGTACTAGGTAATTAATAAATGCTTATGTTTTTCCTTTCTTTTTCCCTCCTTCCTTCTGTTTTTAACTTCCTCCCTCCCTGTCCCTTTTCCTCCTGTCCTTCCTTCCTTCCTTTCTTCCTCCCTTCCTTCCTTTTTTCCTTCCTTCCTCTACCCCTCCCTCTCACCATCCCTCCCTCCCTCTCTTATTTCCTTCTTCCCTCCCTTGCTTCCTACTGATAGACCCCAATCTCTTTTGCCATAGGTACTGTATTTCCAAAAGATAGTACTGATTTAATGACCACTCATGTTTGGATTTGAGGTCATTAACATTAGTATTTTAAGTAATATTATGTGTCTGAGTGAAAAAGTTGGTCTTTAGATTTTAAAGCTCTTATTTTTATCATTAATAGTATTATTAGAAGCATCACAAAATAGTGTATGGAATCCTAGATTTAGTCAGGAAGGCCTAGATTTTTATTCTAGCTATATGACCATGGCTCAGTCACTTAATCTCTCTGAGAATAGATGAATAGAATAATAGATTTAGAGCTGGAATTGACCTTAGATGTCATCTAGTCTAGTGGTGTCAAACAAACAGAAATAAATCCTTGTGGACCTCATACTGAGCTAGAAAACCACAAATTAACATTATCTATGGTGCATTGTATTTTTATTTATTTTGTTAAACATTTCCCAAATTACATTCAAATTTGTTTTCAAGTCACACTCCACTTGGGCTCATGGGTCAGCATTTGACACCTTTGCTCATTTTACAGATGAGGAAATGAGGTCAAGGGAAGTTAGGTAACTTGTCTAAGGTCAGACAGGTACTAAGAATTAGAGGGGTGGTATGATTCCAAGTCCTTTGACTCCAGAGCTAGTTCTCATGCCCCTCGACTTAGTCTTTTATAAACACAACATTTCATGGCTTGCATGTGTATATCTAATGACTAGTGAGATCTTTGTTTTTGTTTTTGGTGTGTGTGTGTGTGTTACATATATAATCTACATATATACATACATACACACATATGCATATATACTATAGAATTTCAGGGGAAACTAGTGTGACAATACATCTGTTTGGACTAGACCTGTGATTTCATTTACATAAACTCTCTAGTAAGAAAATTCCATTTACCAATGAAAATGAGCACATATTCTACAACTTAAAGTCTTAAAGATTTGCCTGGGACACAGAGAGGTTAAGTGATTTGCCCAGGGTAGCAAAGCCAATACGTTTCAGAAAAGGAAATTGACCTTTGGTTTTCCTTACTCTGATGTCACCTCTGTATCATCTAGTTTGCCTTGCCTTATAGAAATAACTATTTGAAAAAATTCATCTTAGGATGAGAGAAGTGGTGGAACAGAATTTTCTGGGTTTCGTCAAATTTTATTTTTTTTAATCACCATGTTTTTTTCAGTAGGTGAACTTTGAGTGAGTTTTTATCTTTATTTTTTAAAAAAAAATTTACTTCATGTGTCTGTTCTATGTACAATCATTATCACATTTGTCAAGAGGAGTCAATAAATACTGAATTTATGCTGTGTTTGTTTTGGATAGGTACTAGGTTAAATTTCAAAGTAGAGTGAAACCTGTCAAGTCAACAGAAAAACTAACATGAACAAAGACTTTGAAATAGCACTTGCCTTTGCTTTATGGATACTCTAGTGACCACTGAGCTGGATAGTGGAAAGTTGTTTCAAATGGCTAGTCACTGCATTATCAGCAATGAGCACATGTGACATTTCCACTGATGACAGGTCCAAGTAATTCATGCTGTTTCCTTTTTTTCTCCAGAAATGAATTTAACCATGACCTATCTCTGGTGTGGTTTCAGTAACCTCTGATCAGTATGAAACAGCCTGAGAGCAAGGGCTAGAATTTTTATTGCTTAGGGGCAACAGACCTACATCAAAGCTGTCATGTGAGGAAATAGATAGGAGTGAGAGCTACTGGGCACTGACATGAGCTGGATTAACAAGTGCAAAAAATGATGCAAATGAAAAGCATGAAGGCATGAACAAGTGTATTATGTGAGAGAATTCTTTGCTCCTAAAAAAATAATAATAATCCCTTCCTTCAAATTGCTAAAGGTCTGTAATACTCCACAATTCTGTGTTTGAACCTTGGTTGTCAATTTCTGAGAGCTTTTACAAAGATTTTCTTAAGGAAGTCATAGATGAAGAAGAGATATTTTAAAGATTAACACTCTCCCTTAAGTTTTTCAAAAACATATAGGATGACATGCATTCTATAGAAATAAAATTTGGTCTGAAAGTCATTTTAGCAACCCATGATGACAAAAAGATGAGAAAATTATCAATGCAATCATGAGAATAATACACTATGTTTTAACATGTGAACAAGCTGTGAAAGATTCTTGGACTGTTGCTTTGTAACTTGGATTAACATGGACCTGCCTAGTTTTGGTAACATGGAGGTACCTTAAGGGGTCTTTGTACCAGACTGTCAAAAATGGAGGACTCTTCATTCCCTACAACATGAGTGGAGGTTCTTTTATTGGCCACCAACATCTTTAAAACTGGTGGGATTGAGCCATTCACCCTTTTTGAATTTTGTTCTTTTGTGCCTTCTTTTCAGCTCTGTTTTTTTATGCAACTCTTATCTATTTCTCCCATAGTGGATAAAATGAATTGGACCAGAGAGAGAAGTCAAGTCTTTCCCCAGCTATCTGTCTTTTCTACCAACTCTGAGAGATGAGTTTCTATTGAAACTCTTCTGTTGAAATTTGTTTCTATTCTGTGTTGTTTGTCTTCACTTTCAGATGCATATGTGTATATCTATGTGTATGTATGTGTATACACACATATACATATGGACACACACACATATGGATACACACCTGTTTTATATATGCATACATATGTGTGCATTTTGGTATATACATACATCATATATGTGTACACACATGTGTGCATACCTATAATTCACTATAATTGCTTTTTAGCCCTAAACATTTTATTTTATGTATTTAACAGCATTATTCTGAGGAATCAATAGGTTTCACCAGACAACCAAAGGGATATATGATGTCTTCTTAACCCTCCTCAAAGTTTAAGAACACTTTTGCTAAAAAAAGTTCTTTTGGGAGCCAAGATAGTGAAGTAGAAGCAGGAACTTAACCAAACTCCCCAAGTTCCCTTCCAAACAACTTTAAAATAACTCCTCAAACAAATTTCTGGAGCAACAGAACCAAAAGTAGGTCAGGGTGAAATAATCACCAGCAAAATACAATTTAATACAATGTATTACATCAGGAAAGACCTGTCACATCAAGGTGACATGACCTAGCAAGGATAGCAACAAGTCTGGGAGATGGCTACATCAGCTGTAGTAGCAACTTTGAAAGTCCTCAACCTCCAGATGGTAAGGGGATCAAAGGCAGTCAGAAAAATATTACAGGGTACCTTTTGCTGGTTCTGCTGCTGCAATGTCCATACACAGTTCCAGGTCACAGTTTCAGTGCAAAGAGGAATATTATTAATGAAATAGAGGACTTTCAGTCATTCCTAATGAAAAGATCAGAGCTGAATAGAAAATATGACTTTCAAATACAGGAATAAAGAGATGCATAAAAAGGGTAAACATGAAAGAGAAATCATAAAGTATTCAATAAGGTTAAACTGTCAACATTCTTATATAGGAAAATGATACTTGTAAATCTTAAGAACTTTATCACTATTTGAAGTGATAGAAGTATATATAAACAGAGGGCACAGATATGAATTGCCTATGATGGGATGATTTCAAATAAATAAAATTAAGGAGTGAGAAAGAGAAGTGGACTGGGAGAAGGGGGAAGGCAGAAGTAGAATGGGAAAAATATCTCACATTAAAGAGGCATGAAAGGAAGGGCTTTGCAGTGGAAGATGGAGAGGGGAGGGGACAAAACTTGAATCTTACTTTCATTAGAATCAGCTCAAAGAAGGAATAGCATTACCATTCAGTCAAGTACAGAAATCTATCTTGCCCTGGAGGGAAGTAGGAAAGGAAGGTGATAAGAGAAGGAGATGGGTGCTGATATAAGGAACAGCAAATTAAGGCAGGTAGTGGTTAGAAGTAAAATAGACTTTGAGAAGGGACAGAGTAAAAAGAGAGAGACAGAGAAGTATAACAGGGAAAAATAGAATGGAGGGAAACATGCAGTTAGTCATCATAACTTTTAATAGGAATTACCCATAAAACCAAAGTGGAAATTAGAATGGCTTAATAACCAGAATGTAAGAGTATGTTGTTTTCAAGAAACACATTGAGACAGAGACACACAAAAGGGTAAAAATAAAGGGATAGAGCAGAATTCTTTATCCTTCAGCTGGGGCTAACAATCATGATCTCAGAGAAGGCAAAAGGAAAAATAGATTAATTAAAATAAGTAAGTAGGAAAATGACATTTTGCTAAAAAGATACCAGATACCATAAAGTAATATCAATACTAAGCATATATACATAAGATGGTATAGCATCCAAATTATTAAAGGAAAAATTAAATGTGTTATTGGAGGAAATAGACAGTAAAACTAATACTAGTAAAGTATCTCAATATTCCCCTCTCAGAACTAGATAAATTTAACTATCACATAAACAAGAAATAAGTTAAATAGATGAATAGAATTTTAGAAAAAGTTAGATGTGATAAACTTCTGGAGAAAATTGAATGAGAATGGAAAAGAGTAGAATCCTTCACACTACCCTAATAATGAAAAAGTTCTTAGAAGTTATATGTATCACTTTCCTCCATAGAAATATAAGAAGTTTAACCTTATTGAATCCCTTGTGTTTACTCTTTCGTAATTACCTTTTTTATACTTCTCTTGAGTCTTCTGTTTGATTGTCAAATTTTCTATTCAGCACTGGCCTTTTCATTTTTCCACCCTATTTTTTTTTTAAATTTTGAACTTCATTTCAAAGTTGAACTCTGTTGCCCACACAGGGAGGATGGTAGCAATCCCAAGCTACAGGCTTTTTAGCACTGCTATTTTCAGAGTTATTTTTGTGGGGTTGGAAGTTTTCAGTGTTTCCAAGGTGTGATCTAGGGAGAGTGATGGTCAGTGCTCTCCTGGTCTACACTCTGAACCTTATTCAGGAAGGACACCTGATCGCTCGGGATTGCCATCAGTACAGCTCCTGAGAGTCCATGCTGTTTTGAGAGCTGAAGTAGTATTGTTTCTCAGAGGCACTGCTCTCTCTTGATTGAAGTTGCTACTCTCTGCCCTTTAACTGTGAACCAGAAGTGGGGAGAGGCAGTGGAGTTGCCAAATAATATCTGGTGCTGCATCCAGTGCTAGCAAAGGAGTCCCTTGTAATCCCCTTATGATGAGTGGTCAGGTCCTCTAAATAACTCTGGCTTGAGAGCTCCACAAGCTATTGCTGCTTCTGCCACCAACAGCTAGTCTCACCATGGTAGGCCATCCTCTACCCCTGTGTCAAATCTCTCCTTCCAACCTCCTAAGTTGTGTTGAACTGGAAGAATGACTTATCCTGACCTACTTCTTTTTTTCTTCTCAGCTGTACATATCACCTTTGGAAAAACTAACTCTGTATTAGGGCATAAAAATCTTACAAACATATGCAGAAAAAAAAATACATCTTTTTCAGTCCCTAATGCAATAAAAAAAATATTTTCAATATAGAGCTGGGGAAACAATAAAAATTAATTGGAAACTAAATAATCTAATCTTAAAATGATGGGGTCAAAGAATAAATCACAGAAACAATCAATAATGTCACTACAGAAAATGACAATAATGAGACAATATTACCAAAATACAATCAAAGCACTACTTAACAGAAAATTTACCTCTCTAAACACTTACAACCATAAAATAGTTTCTCTGTTGAGCAGATCAGTGCATTGGCAGGCAACTATAAGAAATAAATTAAGAATCTCCAATTAAACACAAAATTGGAAATCTTGAAAACCAAAGGAAATGTTAACAAAATTAAAAGAAAACCATTGGACTGGTAAATGATGCTAAGAACTGGTATTATGAAAAACATACAGTAAAATAAATCACTGTTGAATTTGCTTTAAAAAAGAGAGAAGAAAACCAAATTATTAAGATCAAAAATGGAAAGTGTGAATTTATTGCCAATGAAGATGAAATAAAAGCAATCATTAAAAATTATTTTGTCCAATTATAAGTAAATCTAACAATGTTAGTGAAATGGACAAATATTCATAAATAATATAATTTGCCTAGATTAACAGAAGAGGAAATAGAATACTTAAATAACTGTGTCTTAGAAAAAGAAATTTAACAAGTATTCAATGGGAGGTGGAGCCAAGATGGTGGAGGGAAAGCAGTGACTGTCTTGAGCTCTGTCCCAAAGCTCTCCAAATACCTAAAAAAATGACTCTAAACAAATTCTAAAGCAGCAGAACCCACAAAAAGACAGAGTGAAACAAATTTCCAGCCAAAGACAGCCTGGATGGTTGATCAGAAAGGTATATCATGCCGGGTGGGAAGAGAAGCACAGTGCAGCATGGGCGCACAGGCTGCAGTGGCCCTGGAGCAGGCCTCAGAGGACTGAATCGTGGGCAGCTGTGGCAGTTTCCAGACTTCTCAACCCAAAAACACAAAAGACAACTTAGAAGGTTAGTGGGAAAAGTCTGTGACTGCAGTGAGAGAGGAGCTAGGTCTCAGCCACAAATCTCGAGCACAGCCCAGGGACTGTTTCCTGAGCTTACGGCCCACAGACTGAGGGGGAATCAAGTGGCTGATCACAGGGGGATTGCAAGGATCTCTTTCCCAGTGCTGAGGCAGGAATCTCTTGCTTTACTGGTGCTTGGATCTGGGTCACAGTTCTGAGGGGCGGTTCTGGGGCAAGGAGGAGCACTGGTGTGGTGGAGCTTGTTGTGGTAGTGGAGAAGAAACACCTCACCCCTTATCATACCACCTTGGAAGAACTGAAACTTTACAGGTCCCTAGAAGTACCTCTGAAGACAGCTATACAAACCACCAAAGCTTGAGACAGTACACTCTTCACATTGGAAGCAGACTTTTACCTTAACAAAGAGTTTAAAACTCAAGTAATTGACCGGGATTATGAGTAAGCAGCACAAAAAGAGTCACACTACATTATCTTACTTTGGTGACAAAGAATATCGAAACATACAACCAGAAGAAGACAACAAAGCCAAAGTTCCTGCATCCAAAGACTCCAAGAAAAATATGAATCAGTCCCAGGCCTTGAAAGAGCTCAAAAGGGATTTTGAGAAGCAAGTAAGAGAAGTGGAGGAAAAACTGAGAGTGATGCAAGAAAATCATGAAAAACAAGTCAACAGCTTGCTAAAGGACACCCAAAAAAATACTGAAGAATATAACACCTTAAAAAATAGCCTAACCCAAATGGCAAAAGAGGTCCAAAAAGCCAATGAGGAGAAGAATGCCCTAAAAAACAAAATTGGCCAAATGGAAAAGGAAGTCCAAAAGATTACTGAAGAAAATACTTCTTTAAAAATTAGAGTAGAGCAATTGGATGAAAGCTAGTGACTTTATGAGAAATCAAGACACTGTAAAACAAATCCAAAAGGATGAAAAACTAGAAAACAATGTGAAATATCTCATTGGAAAAACAACTGACCTGGAAAATAGATCCAAGAGAGAGAATTTAAAAATTATTGGACTATCTGAAAGCCATGATCAAAAAAAACAGCCTAGACATCATCTTTCAAGAAATTATCAAAGAAAAGTGTCCTGATATTTTAGAGCCAGAAGGCAAAAGAGAAATGGAAAGAATCCACCAATCTCCTGCTGAAAGAGATCCCCAAAGGAAAACTCCTAGGAATATTGTAGCCAAATTCCAGAATTCCCAGGTCAAGGAGAAAATATTACAAGCAGCCAGAAAGAAACAATTCAAGTATTTTGGAAACACAATCAGGATAACACAAGATTTAGCTGCTTCTACATTAAGGGACCGCAGGACATGGAATATAATATTCCAGAGGGCAAAGGAGATAGGATTACAACCAAGAATCACCTACCCAGCAAAACTGAGTATAATCCTTCAGAGTTTGAAAAATGGTCATTCAGTGAAATAGAGGACTTTCAAGCATTCCTGATGAAAAGACCAGAGTTGAATAGAAAACTTGATTTTAGAATACAAGATTCGAGTGGAACATAAGAGGTAAACAGGAAAGAGAAAATCATAAGAGACTTATTAAGATTGAACTGTTTACACTCCTTCATGGAAAGATGATATTTGTAACTCCTAAGACCTTTGTCAGTATTAGGGTAGTTGGAGGGGAAAAATTATATGTACGTATATATAGATATAGATATAGATAGATAGATAGAGGGCACAGGATAAGTTGAAAATGAAGGGGTCATATCTAGAGAATAAAATTAAGGGATGAGAGAGGAATATACTAGGAGAAGGAGAAAGGGAGAGGTAGAATGGGGTAAATTATCCCACAAAAGAAACTGAAAAGAAATAGCTCTTACAGTGGAGGGGAAATGGGGGAAGGTGAGAGGGAATGAGTGAATCTTATTCTCATAGGATTTGACTTAAGGAGGGAATAACACACACACTCAATTGGGTGTGGAAATCTGTCTTACCCTACAGGAAAATAGGGGGGGAAGGGGACAAGAGAGTAGGATGATGATAGAGAGGAGGGCAGATTGGGAAAGGAAGTAATCAGAAGCAAATACTTCTGAGGAAGGACAGGGTCAAAAGAAAGAATAAAATTAATGGGTGGGCAGGATAGGATTAAGGAAAATAGAGTTAGTCTTTCACAGCATGTCTACTATAGAAGCATTTTGCATAACTGCACATATATAACCTATATTTAGTTGCTTGACTTATCAATGAGGGTGGGAGAGGAGGGAGGAATGGAGAAAATTTGGAACCCAAAGTTTTAAAAACGCATGTTTAAAAAAATGTTTTTGTATGAAACTGGGAAACAAGAAATACAGGAAATGGGGTACAGAAATCCATACTGCCCTACAGGAAAATTGAAGGAGAAGGGGATAAGAGAAGAGGGGGAGAGATAGAAGGGAAGGCAGAATAGCGGAAGGGGTATTTAGAATGCATGACATCTTGGGGTGGGGGGAGAGACAAGATGGGGTGAAAATTTGGAACTCAAAATCTTGTGGAAGTAAATGTTGAAAACAAAAAAATAAATAAAAATTACCATAAAAATAAAAAAAAACAACAACAAAAAAAAACAAGTATTTGATGACCTCTGTAAGAAAAACATTCCCAGGACCAGATGGATTTCTTCGTGTTTCATAGAGTCATTAGATTCTACTTTCCCAATTCTAAGTTTTAAGCAATTATTTTCTTCAGTTAACTTTGTATGTCCTTTTTTCATTTGGCCAATTCTACTTTCTAAGGTGTCTTTCTCTTCAGTGGATTTTTGTGTCTTTTTTTTTTTATCATTTGTCCAAATCTTTTTTTTTTTAAGTTGTTATTTTCTTCAGTAACTTCTATGCCTCCCTAACCTATCTGTTGACTCTCTTTTCATAAATTTCTTTCATCACTCTTGTCCCCCCCTCATTTTTCCTCTATCTTTCTTATTTGATTTTTAAAATCCTTTTTCAGTTTCTTCCATGATTTTTTTTTTTTGGCCTATGATCAGTTCACATTTTTCTCTGAAGGTTTGCATATACCTGTTTTGTTTTCTTGTCTTCTTTGTTGTGTATCTCTTGATCTTCCCTGTTGTCATCATGGTAAATTTCCATGTTCCAGTTCTCTTTTTGTTTTTGTTTGCTTATTTTTCCAGCCTATTTCATCATTGGTCCAGTATTTGTAAATAAGTAAAGGTCTACAAAATTACTGATTTTATTATCATAGTAATGCCTCTGGAAATACTGACAGCATAAAACTACAAAGTAGTGGATTAACAGTAGTGGACAGAGCATCATTTCAAGCCTTTAAAAATAAAAAAAATAAATTTCACTCTAGATGAAATGCAAACCACTGTTCTTGTTGGAGATGAACAGTTCAGAAGCATATAGATTAACTGACAATGAAATTTCTTGATTTTAAAAATTAGAAGAAAATTAGTATCTATTTCTTCCCTTTAACTAAAATATCAAAGAGAAGTCAATATGACCTATCTGTACTCAGATGTCAAGAATACATATCAAATACCTATTAGTGACAGGCAATGAATACAAAAAGAGGCAAAAGATAATCCCTGCCCTCAACAATCTCACAACTGAAAATAATTACTATCTAAATATATGTAGGGTATAAATATTGCCCTATGCTATTTGTATTTACGTGAGTTTGTCTAAGTATAACATGAGGGGATGCTTTAAATAGCTGTATGTGGAATATTGTCCAACCCTTTCCAAGAGAATTTGAACAATAGAATTAAATTTATCTCCCCCTAATTATTGCTAGTCTGGGGAAATTATTTTAGGCTAAAGCTATTGTCTTGAATATTCTGTTAAAAAGGAAAGAGTAACTCAAGTTTATATCCTCAAGGTTGATTCCTTCCCACCAAATACTAGTTACACAAAAGACCATCATATTCAAATGATGACTAATGAATAAACTTATTTATCTAAGTAGAGAACAAACATAAATCAGGAAACTTATATAGATTTGACTATGCCAGAAAATATATTGAAAATAAATAATGTTCCTACTGGGAACAAGATACTTCAACTCAACTAGGAAAGAGTCCCAAATCTCACCTAGAAGGAAATTATTGAAGTCTCTAAGAAAGCAAGGTGGATATCAGGAAATCATTTGTGGAAATATCTGTAGCTTCCTAAAGTCTTTTCTCTCTCCCCAGAGTTGATATCAAGGAAAGTCTGGAACCATTTGTGTCATCTCTTGAAGCAAGGTGGGTAGGGTAGAGAAATATTTATTAATCACCTTTGTGTCAGCCACTGTGCTAAGTGCTCTTACCCCAACTCTGCTCATCCATTGACTTATTACACTCCATAAATGAGAAGAAAGTTGTGTAAATTTTATAGGCCTGAACCCAAACTTCATCTGTCTATCATCTATCTATCTATCTATCTATCTATCTATCTATCTATCTATCTATC